>NW_003163284.1:10780-98839 GCF_000004985.1 Naegleria gruberi
GGAATATATAATGATGATAAAAATACTGTAATATATTGCAATCTTAAATATTATTACTATTATAACTATATTGAAAATAGATGAGGAGTATTGTTCTTATTTACAAAACAGAAGAATATGAGAGAGTATAATACTAAATTTTAACAAAGGCTTTCAAATTCTTCTATTTTTTTATTAATAGAATTTTAAGCAACAATTCTGAAACAAAGCCTTGGTAGTAATTGAGCTTTGAGAGAGAATTAATTTCAAATGAGTGTTTATTGAGAGTGTGATGTTTTTTATTGTACAATATATTTAGATTTTTTTGTTATTATGTTAGTTTTTCAATTTATATATGGAGTGAGAGAGGTTTGAATGGAATATTAAAATATTATTATTATTATAAATTATTTAAATTATCTTTAATTGAATGAATGTATTGTTCTAAATCTTTAACATCTTCAAAATGAGTATAATTTCTATCAATGATAAATAATTTATTTTCCAATTCCTTAATACTTGATTTTAATTGTTCAAAATCTTTTTTAACTTGATTACTTGTTAAATATATATTTGTATTATTATTTAATGAATTATTATTATTAACAGATGATGAATGTATACTTTGTCTATCATAAAATCTATTTATATTATTAAATGATGATGATAGTGAGGAAGAGGAGGATGATTGTTGTTGATTTAATATTTGAGAGAGTGATGTTTTATGGTAGGATGGTTGTTGTGAATGTGAATGAGATGATAAAGAAGAGGCACTACTCAGTACTGATAGATTATTATTAAGGTATGATGATGATTTCATTTTTTTTAAGGTTTTTTAAAAATATAACCGTTACTCTATCATTCAACTTGATCATCATTTAAAAATATATTAATTAAAATAAAATAAAATATTAAAATTTATTATTATTTAAATAAAATATTAAAAAACAAATAAATGAATAAAATAAATAATTGGGAATGAAAATAATAAACCATCAATTCTATCTAAAACACCACCATGTGCACCAAAGAAAGAACCAGAATCTTTAACTTTTGCAATTCTTTTTAAATAAGATTCAATTAAATCACCAATTATACCTAAAATACCTAAAATAATACCATAAATAATATAATAATATAATGAATTACAATTATAAGTACAATTATTTGAACTTGCAATTGTAATATTTGATTGTTCAAAAAATAAATGTAAATCAAAAATAAAATAATTAATAAAATATAAAATAATAGATAATAAAACACTTCCAAATATAGCACCAATACCACCTTCAATAGTTTTATTAGGTGATAAATATTGATGTAATTTATATTTACCAAATGATTTACCAAATGCTAATGCAAATGCATCAGATGACCAATTATCAAATAAAGTAATTACTAATAATAAACGATGTGTTTTTACCATAATTAGTGCTCCTGAAAATCCTAATCCAATATATAATACTGAAAATGTTCTCAAAAATATTTTAATAAATGTTCTTGTATGTTCTTCATCACTCTTTCCAAATGATGAAAATAAAATCATATCAATTATAAAAATACTAAAATAAATAAATATAACATAACTAAATAATAATTCTAAATTATTTGGATAAAAATATGAAATAAATGTTAATACAAGTGTTAATATTAAATCAATATAAAAAGATGAATTGGATAGAATTTTTAAATCATGAGGTGTTGATATTTCTTTAATAGATGAAAGTTTAATTGTTGTTGTTGTTGTTGTATTGTTATTATTATTATTAGATGTATTAGTAGTAGTATCATTGTTATTATTATTGTTATTGATATTATTATTTGAGGATAAAGGTAAAATTAAATCAACAATTCTATTAGTAATACCATGTAATTCAAAAATACCAACAATGGATAACAATGTTGTAATTAAAATTAATAATGAATGATATTTAATACAAAATATTACTATTGGTATAGCTACTCCTGCTACTATAAATCTTTGAATTAAATTCATTAAATTCATCTTTGAAAATTGTTATTATTGTTGTACAAGTGATGATAAAGTAATCAGATGATGAATAATTTAATGATGATTTTTTTTTTGATTTTAATTGATATGTGTGTGATCCGAAAGTTAAAAATCATCAACAGACAAATTGTTTTTAAATTAATTGGCGATGCGACAATGTGAACTTTTTAATACATGATAACAATTCAAGAGTGTTCCAATTTCATTTTAATAGGTGTTTTTTGTAATATTGGGAATGTAACTTGGAAATTGGTTGTTTAATTTTAAAACATTTATGCTAAGTCAGAATTTTTTAAATTCATTTACAATACAATATATTTAAAGTTAAATAATAATTTAAAAAAAACTGTAGATGGAGTGCGTGTAGATTCTCAAACAAGAATATATTCAGTAATTTTACATTTATATCTTTTCAAAAGAATCAATTATTATTAAAAAAAATGTCATCACCAACATCACTAAATAACAAATTAAAAGTCCTATCACTCTATCGTCAAATATTAAAATTAGGAAATGAATGGGAAAAACACTGTACCAAACAAATGACAAGTTTTCATAAGAATATCTATGAAAGACAATTTATTACATTTGAACAAGATGCACAAGATTATCATAAAGGTGATGAAGAAATTGAACGTGAAAAGGAATATATTATTGATCAGGCAAAATCACAATTCCGATCCTTTAAAAATTTAACCAATCCAGAAGAAATTAAATCTAAAATTGAATTAGCTGAAAAAAGACTTTTATTAACTCTTCATTATGGAATTCCATTTGAAAGACCTGAACATGTAAATATTTATGATAACTTTTGGAAAGGTCAAATAGATCCTACTTCAACAGATTATTCAGAATTTAATAGTAGTAGTACTACTACCACTACCACTACATTCAATGAATCAAATATTCATTCAATGAAAGGTTTAAATCCAAATTATGATGAATTAGAACCTAAATTTCCAACTCATAAATCTCTAGATTTAGATGAAGATGAAAATTGGAAATAATTACATTCATTACCACCATTAATACCACTCTCACCAATACTATCACCACCTGAAATTGTTTCTCAATCTCCCACTTGTTTAATAATAGAATTTATATATATTATACTAATACTCCTACCACTACCACTACTACTATTCATGTACTGATGCATTCACTCCATTATTTCCTAAATTATTTTGATGTAGATGATTATTACCACCCTTAATTATAGAATTTACAATAATTTCAACATCTTGTATTCTATTTTGAATAGCTTGTAAATGTTTATACTCTTCTGAAATATTCTTTTCAAGTCTATCTGTAATAAATTTAGGTTGTTCAGTTGGTTTAAATTTTCTAGTTTCCATACAACGTTGATGTAAATTTGTAATACTCATTATAACTTGTGAATATAATTGTGATAATTTTCTATTGGCTAAATCTTGATGTGAATAGGCTGATTCTAAATTATAGGATTTAGTTTTCAATTTTTCTAATAATAATCTCTTTTGTTGATTTTCAACATTTAATTCATATAATCTATTTTGTGCTTGTTTTTGATAGGTTTTAAATTCTGTTTGAGTTTGCTTAATTAATTGTTTGTAATTTTCTTTTTGATTTTCTAAATCAATTATTGATTCATGTAATATTTCATATCTTTTTAATATTTTATCCATATCATCTTCAAATGTATTATTATCATGTCTAGCTACTATATTCAGATAATTTTGAAATAAATGAATTTTTTTCAATTCTTCTTCCTTTTTCTTTTTTTCATCTGTTAATTGAGTTATATTTTTAGTAAGGCTAACAATTTGTTTCATCTTTTCTTCATTTTGATTTTGTTCTTCTTTTACTTTTTTATAATACTTGTCAATTTTAGATTCATTAATTTGATTAAATTGTTTCATATCTTTTTGACTATTATCTAATTCTTGTCTTCTTCTTGTTAATTCTAATTCTTGATCTTTCCATTTTGTATCATTAGATTCATATTCTTTCCTTTTTTGATCAAGCATTTGTTGAACTTTTTGTAGTTCAGCTTTTTTACTTTCCAATGCTGCATCAACATTATTAACTTTTTGTGGTTTTTTACCATTGGAAACAACACTCGGAAATTGTATTTGAGGTCCTCTCGTAATAAAGAATGAATCACCACCTTCATTAATGGCAGATATATCATTCAGATTAATAGCAGCAGAAGAAACAGCAGCTGATGATGAATTCATTAAATTAAGTTGAGATGCATCTTTACGTTTCCTTATTATTGATCCTTTTCTTCCTTTACTATTAGCTCTATGTGATGATTTTGGATTAGTACTATCCTCTTCATCTTCTTCATTCTGATTATATTTAGTGATGGGTCCATCATGAGACACTCGGGGTGATGGAAGTGGATTTGATGTTGGCAAAAACACTGAACCTGCTCTAAAGTTACTAGTCATATTATTGTTGTTATCCAAAAAAGATCAGTCCTGATTAATTGATTAATGATGATGATAATTATATTGATGATGTTTCTTATTCTTAAAGTTCACTACGATAGCATAAAAAAAGGTTCCTTGTTGTTGTTGTGTTGTTGAGGTGTAAGGAAGTGTAGGGTAATTTTTTTTTAAATAAGATATGCTCAAACGTTTAACTACAAATAATTTGGCGGGGGAAAATCGGTTAGAAATCCATCACCACTTAATATCCATGATAATTATCATCAGCCAACTCTGAGAGTTTATCTTAATAACAACACAACTATATACCCTTGCTATTCAACAATCCATTTAATGAAATTCATTTGATTGACTTGGTGTGTTTGTTATAATTGTTAAGACTAGCTAAATTTACCTCAATGATTACATTATTCACTGTAAACAATTTGCGTACATTTAATAACTTTATAAGGAAGATTCCTAATTTGTAAACTAGTTAAAAAAATGAGCAAATATACATTACTTGTTCTTTTATTCATATTGTTATCTCCTCCTCATCAATTTATTCATCATCATTTATTTAATTATCATTCCAACAATTCTAATAATAATAATAATATAAATAGTAATAATAATAATAATAATAATAATATAAATAACATGAATAATATAAATAATAATTTAATAGAATGTAAAGAAATTAATTTATCATTATCACCATGTTTAATGAATGAATATAATAAATATGATTATTTAAAAATAGAAAATAAAAGTGAAATATTAAATTATATAAATAATAATGAATATATAAATAATAATAATTTAATTGAATGTATTTCAATAGTTGAACATCCATTATATTTAAAAGAATGTGAAATAATATATTTAAATAATATAATATATGATACATGTCATTTATCATCAACATTTAAATATTTAAAATGTTATAATAAACAATGTGTACCATGTATTAATAATAGTGTTTATATTAATAATGGTTTATATTGTTATAATTTTAATTATATTTCAAATTATATTGGTTGGAATAATTTAGATAAATTATTATTACTTTGGATTATTTTTATTTCTTTATTATTATTTTATTTATTTACTTATTTAGTAATTAATTATTTTAAATATAATAATAGACATTTTAAAAGACAATATCAAATGTATATATATGATTTTATTATAAATAAAATTAATAAATATTAAATCTTTTTTAAACCTTTTTCTTCCATAATTACTTTCTAATAATTGTTATCATTTCAATCCAATATATAATAATAATAATAAAAATAATAATAATATTATATAAGGATGATAATTAATAATTTTAAATAATATTAATTTGTATTATTATTATTATCATTATTTTTATGTATATATAATTCAGGAGAGTATAATCTTTTATCAAATAATTGATAAGCGTGTTCAGGTAGAGTAGTTAATTTCTTTAAAAAAGGTAAATCATGAGTTAACATATTTGATAATAATTGTTGTTGTTCTTGTTCTGTTCCGAAGAGTGATACTACTGAAAAGGCTTCTTTAACATTGTGTGCAAATTTTGATCTCATAGGAAGTGGATATTTATATTTCAGACGAAGTAATTCCCGAAGTAATGTATATGATTCACGTGTTGTTTTAGGTAATTGAGAATATGATGAATATTTATAAAGGAATTGTTTAGTTAACATTTTTTTTAATTAATTTATATTTATTATTTGAAGAGATGATTAATTTGATTGAAGTAAAAAGTTTGAAGAAATTAGATGAATATTTTAGGCTTTCACGTTCGAGTTTTAAATATCACGTTACTGGTTTTATGTTGAATGAAGAGCAAAGGCTTGGTAAATCAATTTGTTCAAACTCAATAAGGCTTGTTGTCCTCCCCATAGGCTAAGCAGCATAGGAGTTTTGAGTGAAGTTTGGAATTGATTGATGAACACCAAATCTACCCTCAATACTGAAAACACCAAATTGAGAATTATTCAACAACCTCCTCATACGTGCCACACACATCTTAATTGGTCCGAAAATGGTTGTTTTCATTCAGGCTGGTGTGATGATCACGCTCAACAAGAAGCAACTGAAAGAATTTATAATTGTACAAAATGATGGTACTTTCCTCATTAGAGAAAATTTTATCAATACACAACTTGTAAAAAAACCCCTAAAATCCATCCACACATTTTTGTACAGAATCTATCCACAAGATGACTAAAAAGAAGGAGAAAAAGGTTGAAGAAAAGAAAGTGGTGGTAGAAGAAAAGAAACCAGAGCCTGAAAAACCTAAAAAGTCCTTAACACCATCATTCTTCTCAAGGAAAAAGAAGGATGATAAGAAGCAAGATGCCCAAACACCATCAACTCCAGGTTCTTCACAAATCTTTGAACAACAACCAACAACACCAAGAGACGCAACAAGTAGTGAACAAACACCTGTAGTATTATCTTCCGATAATCATTTACTTGAAGATACAACAACTCAAGCCTCCACAACTCTTCAAAGTGATGAAGTTTCTACTACTTCAGGAACAACAACAACTGATGATAGTATGCTCAATAGTACAAGTGATGTTCCTGTTATTACAAATAATGAACCAATTTCATCATTAGAATTAATTAATACAACCACAACTGTAATGACTGAACAATATCAAGAAAATAATTTGGGTGATTCTGTTCAATCTATTGATACTACATTAACTTCAAGTCAAATTAATGATTCAATGCTTGCTTCTGTTACAAGTGTAGAATCAAGTCCAGCAACTCCTGTTGATGAAAAGAAGGAAGAAGAAACACCAGTTCAACAAGAAACTCAACCAGTAGTTGTTGAAACTATTGTAGAAGAAAAGAAGGAAGAAATTGTTGTTGTAGAGACCACTCCAGAAGTAGTTGTTGATGAAAAGAAGGAAGAATCAGTTGTTACTGAAACTACACCAACTAGTCCAGTTGTTGTTGAAGAAAAGAAGGAAGTTGAAGTTGTTCCAGAATCTGTAGTTTCCGAAAAGAAGGAAGAAACACAAGAAACTCCAATTGTTGAAGACAAGAAGGAAGTTGTTATTGAAACACCAGTTGTTGAAGACAAGAAGGAAGAAACACCAGTTGTTGTTGAAGAAACTCAACCAGTTGTTGAAACTGTTGTAGAAAAGAAGGAAGAAGAAACACCAATTGAATCTACACCAGCTGTTACTGAATCACCAGTTGAAACAATTATTGTAGAAGAAACTCAACCAGTTGTTGTTGAAGAAAAGAAGGAAGAAATTGTTTCCGAAAATGTTGAAACTGTTGTTGCTGAAACAACTCCAGTTCAACAAGAAGTTACTGAAGTTAGTGAAGAAAAGAAGGAAGAAACACCAGTTGTTGTTGAAGAATCTCAACCAGTTATTGAAGAAAAGAAGGAAGAATCAGTTAAGGAAGATCATGAAGCAATTTTGGAAAAGGCTTTGGAATCTACTAGTATTGAATCAATTCCAGAACCTGTTGTTGAACAACCAACTCCAGTTACTGAAACTGTTGTTGCTGAACCAACACCTGTTCCAGTTGTAACTGAAACAACTGAATCATCAGATGATCAAGATAAGAAGATTTTAGATCAAGTTACTTCTGAATTCTTTGCTGAAAAATCAGAACTCAGACAAATTGTTCATGATAAGGCTGAAACTGTTGATTTATATCATCAATATAGAGAACAAGATGAAAAGGAAAAGAAGAAACTTTTGGAAAAACAAGAACAAACTAAGGCTGCTTCAACAAGTACTTCTACTACTACATCTACAACAACAACAGAAAAACCATCTAGTACTAAAACTACTAAAACAACTACTAAAACAACTATTGAGGAAAGTTCATCAGCTTTGAATTGGGTTATTGGTATCGGAGCTGTTGCTGCTAGTGCTGTGATAGGTATTTTCGCAGCTAAGAAATTCAAATTATTTTAAATTTTTGTAACAATATAGAGTAGTTTATTATATTATCCTATAATTATTTTGTTTTTAATAGATGACGATTATTAATATCACATCTTGATTGAGTTTGTGGAATAAATTGTGAATGTTGAAAAGGATTCTGAAATAAAGCGAAAAAAAATTAACACACAAATACACGTGTTCACACATTAAATTTTCTACTTCGGAATATTAGTACTATATAGAATGGGTTTTCTTACAGAAATGATTGGCTTTATTGCCATTTCAAATTGGGGAAAGTATGTTTATTATTTCTCTTATTATTTATTATTTATTATTATTATTATTATTAATTTAATTATTGATGACGATCGTCATCATTTACACTAATATTACAATTCTATAATAATAATTCACAACAATTGATGACACAATTAAATAATATACATTTAAAATAGTTTATTCCGTACATTTGGTGGTAGTGCTTTCAGTTTCCATTCCACTAAAATGTTTGTCTATGGTAAATATGTTAGGTAGGTGGAATTTATCAAATTTAAATAATATACATTTATTAATATTTAAAACAATGAATCAAAATATTATCAAAATAATAATAATAATCAAAATAATATTAATAATCAAAATATATTATCAAATAATCAAAATAATAATTAAAAAGAGTAATTGAATATCCATTTGGAGATATGCGTACAATTCGATTAAATTTAAATAGTTATGAACATTTACGAAAACGTATTGCAGAATCACATGGACTTGATAATGAATCAATTCAACAAGTTTACAAATATGAAGAAAATTGGTGGACTGAAAAAATTAATGATAATGAAGATGTAAGATCTCTAAGAGAATATCATATTTTATTATGGAGTAGAAGTACAGGTCAAATACCATCACGTAATGTTAATTTAAAGGAAATTCCAGATGAAATTAATCAAGAAGCAGAAAATGAAGTTGTATCAACAAGTACAAGTGGTGAAGTTGAAAAGAAATCTGAAACTTATTCATCACATGATAAGACTGTTAGTGCTCTTTCACTTATTCATTCATTGAGAAAGAAGGATTCATTCACAGATGATGAATATCAAATACTGACTGAATTAATTTTACAACATGATCCATACATTTTATCTTTACATTCAAATTTCAAAGATGATGAAGATAGCTTTGTCATTTATGCAAAGAGAAAAGTAATTGATTATACTGTTGGTTTTCATGCAATTTCACTTCCACAAAATTTAAGACAAAAGAAGAATGTACAACGAGATGATAAGGATAAGGATGAAGAAAATGATTTAAATGCTGTCTATTAATTGTATTGTACATTAAATTTTCTATTGTAAAAGATTAGCTTCTTCTACTTGTGTGATGGCTGATACTGCATTCTTATATTCCTCTGTTTCAACAATGGATTCTTCTTCAACTTCATCAAGGAATTTCTTCAAATCAGAATAGGCTTGATTTAATCGTGATTGAGTATTAGGAATCATTTGTTTTGTTTCCTCAATGACATTTTGTTGTTGTTTTAATTTGGTTTCTTCATCTCCTCTTTCTTGCATTCCTGTGAGTCTATCGGTTTCCTTTTGAAGTTCAATTTTGTAGTAATTATATTCCTTGAAACATCTATTACAGCTTCCAGTCTTGATTTTAAGTTTTTGTGTTGTAGCCTTTGTGGACGATGATGAATAAATTAAGTGAGGTGTAGTTGTTGTTTTGTTTTTTTTGATTTTGTATTTGGCGCCAAATACTTTACATTTTTAAACCTTAGCTGTTAATTGTATGGAAGGTAAAAAGCTAACAATATCCATACAACAAGGGAACTCGATTACAAACATTGTTCTACAACACCAACAACATGAAACACACAAATAATAATCAATTAAAAAAATAGAATCAAATTTTTTACAAGTTTAGATTTGAGTAAGATCTGGCTTTTCTGGATAAGTACAACCTTCATATTGAATAATAGTTGAGGAAGTATAAATACCAGCCTTAACACAATCATCAATAGGATAACCCTTAGCAAGATAGGACAAGAAACCACCAACGAAACTATCACCAGCACCATTAGTATCAACAATCATTTCCTTTGAAATCTTTCTAACTGGAACCTTATGTGATTGACCATTAATACCAATACAAACATCATCAGCACCTTGAGTGAAAACAACAATACGTTGTCTCTTTTCATTCTTCTTTTCGAGGAGAGAAGTCTTGGCAGCAATTTCAGCAACATCAGTAAGATCCCATTTCATTGAAGTAGCAAATGTTCTAGCTTCTTCTTCATTACCAAATAAATAATCAGCATATGGTAAAATTTGCATCAACTTGTCATTAAAGAATTGAATAATGAAAGGAGCAGATAAATTGAAAGAGAAAATCTTATCATTTTCACAAGCATGTTGAGCAGTAGCCAAAACACTTTCAAATGAAACAGTCAAGAAAAATCCAGAAATGTAATACATTTGAGCTTGTTTGACAGCAATTTGAACTTGTTCACTTTGATAATGTTCAAATGAATACTTTTCAGCAGCACCCAAATTAGCAACAAGAGCTCTTTCATTATCACAAACTAAAACAGCACAAGTACCAGTTGGCTTTTCCTTTGTAACTTGATAAATAACTTTCAATCCATCCTTTGTGACAGTATCTCTCATAATAGAACCAAATTCATCATCACCAACACAACCTAAAAAGACAGCAGTTGGAACACTTGATTGATTCATCCATTGGAAAACACGCATAACATTTTGTGTAGCACCACCAGCAATATATTTAACTGGATAATTAGAAACAAGTTCTCCATATAATGGAAGTTGTTTTTCACTAGCTAAACAAGCAGAACCATGAGGAGCTTCATACTTGTCAATAAATTCCTTTGGAACAACAGCAGAAATATCCAACAATGGGTTACACATACCCAACAAGAAGCCTTCTGGAACAGTGGTAGCAGACATTTTGAAATGATGAAGAAAATGGGTCCTAGTATGAAATGAAGGTATTTTTTTAAAAACGAAAAAATCAAATTTTCCAGCACGACAAGTTGAACATTGAATATTTTTTATGCTGGTGATGGTGAAGGAAGCAGTGGTTAGAGTGGATAACGATGATGAACAACAAGAGAGCAATGAAGAGGAGGATGATATTATTGGTGACAATTTTTTCATATGTTTTGCTCTAACATTGAAAAGAAGTTGTTGTTTTTTTAAATATATAGGTGAGAATGATGATCCATATATTGATATCCAATGAAATTTATTGAAATAAGAATCAAATAAGGCTTTTGAATTTATATTCAAAGCCTTTGATGAGTCATCAAATAAGATGCAACAACACAACTTTAAAAAAAAGCCTTCTTTCTAACCAACTGTTCTCCTGTAATCATTTTCAGCATTATGGCAACACCTATTGAATCATTAAATTCAGTATTTGTTTATTATGTTGATAAGAATACATATCCCCACAAGGAAATAATAGATGATGATGAATCTCCTTCTAGTCCAACTATTGCCATAGAGGAAGGAGGAGGAGGATCATCATTGTCATCATCATCATCATCATCATCATCTGCAGCATTGAATAGATCGGGGAGTGCTTCACCACCTCCTTTTAATTTAACTGAAGTGATGAATACATCATATCCATATTTTCATAATTCAAAATTTCAAATCGGAAGTTCATTGATGGTACATTCATATTCTTCATTTCCTGTTGGAGTTTCAATATCAAAAATAGAGGAAGGAAGATTTGGAAATTCATTATTTGTAGTTTTATTTGGTAGGTTTTAAAAAGATTGGAATATTGATGAAAATTTATTTTGATCAATTAATATTATAATATGAATGGATGATTAAATATATATTCTAAAATATCATGTTAATAATAATTTCATCATCCTATACCTAGGTATTACTCGTAGAAAAAAATGGTTAGGATCAATTTATACTGAATATATACAAAATCAAGCCTGTAATTTAAATGAAATTGCACAACCCGGGGAAGAATTTACTTCCGCCATTTCTGTTTTTCTTTCCAAGAAGCACAATACAGATACTGAGAAATCAACAAATCATCAGTTTCCAGTGTAATATAGGTAACATTCATTGCTTTCATTGTGTTTGTGCAAAGCAGGGTCAAGAAATAACCAATGTCTCAAAATTCGAAATTTGCCTTAATAATTTTCTGAGCATAAGGGGTGGTTAGCTCAGCGGTAGAGCACCGGATTGCAAAGATATTTGCAGCAGACATCCGATGGTCACGTGTTCGATCCACGTACCACCCTTCCTTTTAGATATTGCACCTAACGGTCATTATTGATGCTTAGAGCTCGCTTATTGTGACACCAAAATAAATCCTACCTTTATAACCAAGCTTTGCCTAATTGTACACTAACTTTAATGAAATCCTCCCTAGAACTTTTTTTCACCCGAGATTGTTAACTGCCTGGATCTTCAGGCGAGTCAAGTGGGCGGACGTATCCAATAAGGATGCACCATCTCAGAAAGTGGACATTTAAATTCCAAGATTTTAACAATCATAATTAAAACGTTGGAAAAATCAACGATTATCAAGCAATCCAATTCGAGTGAAAAAAAAAGTGCAACAATAATATTATGGACTGTTTCGACATTGATGCTTATCTGAAACGTATTGGTTTGAATTCACGTATCCATGTGGAAGAGGAATTTAAGTCAATTTCGTATGGATTGTTGCATGCCATTGTGTGGAATCATGCAACTCATATTCCATTCGAAAATCTGGCAACTATTTATCCAGATGAATATCGTATAGTTTCCGATTCAAATTCTAAAATCAAAGTATCTCTGGATCCAAATGATATTTTCAGGAAAATGGTGTTAAATGATCGTGGAGGTTTTTGTTTCGAACAGAATCTTCTATTGGCGAGAGCTTTGAGAGAATTTGGCTTTACTGTCAAACCCATTGGAGCCAGAGGTGTTAATCGCTTGGCAACAGTAGATCCAATCTCTGGATTGCCAGTTGGTCCTTTCACTCACTTGGCTCTATTGGTTGATTGCCAAGATGGAAACACTTATTTGGTGGATAACGGTTTAGGATGGGGTGGTATGCCAAGATCTCCACTCCCACTTGTCAATGGAAGTGAAAAGACAGAAAATACAGGAGAAGTATTTCGATTGGTATTGGGAACTATTTCACAAAGCACAAAATTAAATTTTGACAAATGGGGTTGCTTTAGATTTCAAACAGGTGTCAATACAGATCATCAAGATATAAAAGATGGGAAAGTTGTTAGTGGACAGTGGTTTCTCCAATATAAAAACAAGGCAGAATCTGACTGGTGGGATATTATGCATTTTCAGGAGGATAACGTCATGTCTTTCTTGGATGCTGAGATGGGAGCTTGGTATGCAAGTACTAATCCAAATCATCCCCAAACAAAGATGGTTTTGGTTGCCTTAATGACAACTGAAGGTAGATATTCAATTGTTGACAGGAAATTCACAATCAGAAGATTGGGAACCACTACAGAAAAATTGATAGAAAGTGATGAAGAATTGTGGTCCATTTTGGATGAATATTTTGGAATTAAGAAAATAATTTAAAATTTTTGGAAGAATCATCAATACCCAATAATTGATGCCATGAAAATTCCCAATAGATTACCTTGAAAGGTTCCTTATTATCCATTCATCTTATTTAGTGACATCTTTCGATCTATTTTTGATAAAATTAACAATCTCCTTATCTCTACTAATGGCCAAAGACTGAAAATGTTTGCTTTCAGTATTGAGTCCATTTTCAATAGCCATCTTTGTAAAGTGCCTTAATCTGTCTACACTTAACTTGGAATACCCTATTTTGAGAGAAGGGAATATAATCAAATGAAGTGGAGCTACCGATATAACATTCTCCAATACAATGTCGTTCAAGTAGGCTTTTTTCATTGCACGTACAATAAAGGTTGAATCAATTTCCAAAAGGGATTGTAGATGGTCACGTGATGATAATAGAGATGTCAAACATGTGGTACTAATATGATCAATTATTCTTGGATTTTTTTTCAAGCATTTGATAAGAAAGTCGTTGGATAATGAAAACATATTGCTAATCAATGAAGGACTTTTCTGAACAACCTCAAACATCAAGTCCTCCTCAAGAATTATTTCTTCAATTAGTAGTCTATCAAACGAAAATAATATTGAAGGAACAATTTTGATTGCCTTACGACAAAGATTTCTATGCTTATTCAAGATGTAAGGAATATATGAAACTCCCCTATCAATAACATGTTTTTTCAATAGATAGTTGGTTAATTCATCATCATTGGGATAGCAGTCAGCTACAATCTCGTCAGTATGCCAATTATGGAATCCATTTTCATATAACCAATGTATCACATCTCCTTTTTCAGCAATCTTTTTTGGAATATTGTTAATACTGGGGCTTTCATTTTTCATTGCAAGTTTAAATAATTCTACATCCTCTCGGATAATTTCACTATCTTTTCACAATTTCTTTCATTAACAGTGTTTCAGTCATCGAATATTTCAAGGTTTTTAAATTTTTGCTCTTTGATAAGCATTTCCTCAATATATCAATATCATCTAATAGACTTTCTCCAACAAACATAATAGTTCCATAGTTTTTCCCTAAAGATTTCATCACTATTTCCTTATCATTTCTAATACCTCTCTTACAATGCTGAAGAGAATTAGGTTTAAACTCAAGAGATGATGAAATTATTTCTGAATCAATAGTACATAAAGCAAACTTTAGAGCATCTCTATAATATTTAACAGCTTTAGAAACAAAGGTCTTTGCTTTCCACAAATCACCTTGGAAAAAAATCTTTCCCTTCTTATTCCTCAAAACTTGAATCATAAAATCTTCATCCTTTTCAAATGAGTTACCATATATAAAGCCGCAATCTCTCATGACATATCCTAATATAAATTGTCTTTTCATTTCCAATGTAGGAATGGAATTAAATAATTCAGTAACACGTTTCCTTTTCATCATTTTAGAATGATGAATAATTATTAAATATTTCCAATATTCCTTCAAGTTTTGTAAAGTTTCTTCTCTTTTCTTGTTCATTGTATTCCGCAGCATATTATACATGATGGGGGTGTTGTTTTGTCCATCTAAAATTATCGTAACTGGTTTAGCATCTTCGTGTGATGACATTTTTTTATGGTTTTCATGTAAATGAACTTGCACAAGTTGAATTGTTGTGAGATTGTGAACAATAGATATTTCTCTGTTTTGCACACTTTGATTTGTTGGATTTTGTGAAAATTAACTTGTCGAGATGATCAACTTTATTGCTCTGGAGAAAGAAACATGGACTATTCCTTATTATTCTGGTTCGTTGCTTAGTTTCCTTTCTGATTCATCATTTAATTGAGAACAATATTGTTGCAAGCTTAACAAGCCTTCAGTAAATTCTTGTTCTTTCTTCTTCCGATAGTGGTCATTGATATTAAAAACACAACTTTCAATAGTTGTAATTAAGGTATTTTTTCCAGTGCTCCCACAAGGTGAAATTAATGCATTTCCTACACTCATTGCTGAAAGCATTTTTTTTAATGCGATACGAAATGGCAGTTCTTAGTATGTAACGAGATGATCTAAGGTAGAACTCTTTCTTCATAAAAGCTCTCTGAGCATGGGTGAATAGATAGTACAACAATAGGTACGAAGTAGGATAGTTTGGATTTTTGGATTTTCAAATTCTTGCTTGGAGTTTGGCAAAGTGTTGAATATTGGTGAAAGTAAAATTATATACATTTATAATATTTAGTTAATACCCAACAATTTCTTTACATATGAATAGAGATCAAGTAATTGAGAACACAATTGAGAATTGGCCATCTTTTTAACAAAATCTGGTATCCATCCTATAATTACACATTGTAAATATTTCAATATTTGAAATGACTTACCCTTAACATCAGTTTGAATAACATATGTTACATGACAACTAGTAGCAGTTGTTTCGTTTGGTTTCTTAACTGGTTTAATGACATAACCAGAAACTAACAAATCTCCTCTAACATATCCTGATTGTTCTGGATACAATGCATTATCTACAACACTCTTTTGACATAAAACAATTGATCCATCTTCTCTCTTTTTCAATCTTCTACAAATCAAATAATCTCTCTTTGAAACACCAAATGCAGGTGATTTATGGGAGTGAACAACAACTTCAATATCCTCAACCTTTTTCAATGATTTAATTTCGGAGAGGGAAGTACTCAATTTTAAAACATGATTACTATCCCACAATACATTGGCAACTTGTTCAGGTGTCAATCCTAATTATTAATAAATTATTTAAAGTAATTTTCATGATGATCAATAATAATTTAATCATGATATAAATTATTCATAAACATCATGTGGATAAAGGTCAAGATATTAGAATCATAAATCTACATACCAGACATTAAGAAGGTAACCTTGTAAGATCCAGTATGTGGTGGAGGCTCAGCAAATTCCTGCAAGCAATAAAATTGATGATCAAATTGTTGTTCATTAAATATTATCAATCAATACTATAAACCTACTGCTGTACATCCATTCTTTTCATCAATCTTTTGCCAAACCTTTCCGGTTGGATTCTTACTATCTGCCAATTCAATTACACGTGATTCAGCAATATTAATTTCATCAGCAATATTGGATGTCATTTTTTTTATTTTTAAAGATGAACAAGGAATTGGAAATGAAATTGCATGCTAGAATGTTTCTAAATAGTAGATGATGAATATTAGTTAAAGATCTATTCAGTAAAATTATAAAATTGTGAATTTTTGTGAAATATCTTCCTTCTTTTGTTTGTTGATGGTGGCTTCTCTTAATTGTTCGACAACATGTCTGTTAAATTCATTAATTGTAATAACATCATTAGATTCAATTCCTAATACGCTCTTAATTAGTGGATCCATACTAATCCTGTGATTTTCATTGAATAATTGTTTTTCGTAAAGATATTCCCAGAGTTTTTTAAATACTTCGACTTTTGTTGCTATTTTGGTTCCAATAGCTTTTATAATTGGTTCTGTAAGTGCAACTGGTTCCTTATCATCAGAATCAAACAAGTAAGGTTCCTTATCACAAGTTGAAATATCAATTACATTACTATTACTTTCACCATTAGATGATGACGATGATGAACCATTGGTATTATTGGTAACTGTTGTAGGTGTAGATTGAGCAGTTTCCTTCGCTTTCTTAGATTTAGATTTAGATTTGGTAGGAGTTGTCTCCACTTGCTTTTCCAATATTTTCTCCAATTCTTCCAATGGTTGTTTAGTTCCTTCCTTAGGTGTTTTAACTTTTGGTAATGTTTTGGTATTAATTTTCTTCCATTTTGCAATTTCCCTATTCCAAAATTTCTGTATTAATCATATGATTTGTGTCATTGAATAAATTACAATAAAGACCTACCATATCAAATATATTCTCAATAACTGGTTCTTCATCACTATCATAGATGACATCACTCTTCCTTGATTGTTGCCTAGTTTTTCTAGTAGAAGATTCCTCTTCAGTTGATTCGTCTTCCTCTTCATCCTCTTCATCTTCTTCACTATCACTACTTGATTCCTCTTCTTCTTGTTGAAATTTTCTCTTCTTAATTGGAGTAGTTGTAGTGGAGGCTTGTTGTTTTGTATTATTATTAGGTTGTGTTTTAGCTTTTTTAGTAGAAGATTCTGTTTTAGTAATCGCCTTGTGTTGATTCTCACCATCATTATCATTCCTTCTTGTTGTTGATGATGATTGATGTTATTACACTATTATTATTTGATAAATTAGATTGGGATATTGGTGGAATATTATTAGTTGATGTTGTTGTTGGTGTTGGTGTTGTTGTTATTGATGGTACTACTACAGATAAAAGAATGGATTGAGAGAAGAAAGGACTAGTCATGATCTTCTCCATCGAAGACTGGAAATGTTCCTTCAATGATTGTAATTCACTCTCCAATAATTTAATATATTCTCGCTGTTGTTGAATGATTGTTTGATCATTGGTTTCGGATGATGATGAAGTGGTAGGTTCATCAATGATCATCTTGTTTCCATTTGTAATCATTTTTTTTTAATTGTTTAATATTTTGATAAAATTTAAAAAAACAAGAAATTGTGAATTTAATTTTATATTTACAATAAAAATGTTGTTAAATATCTGGAATGAATTTTCCAATACCAGTACTTCTTTTATACATAAAAATTCCCCAAAATATACTCATAATCCACCCAACTAGAATTGGCGCCAAAAACAATTGAAGTAATCCAAATAAAACACAATATTTAACCTTCTTCTTTTTAGATGTGACACATCCTGCTATGAGTGTTCCAATTCCAGGTAGGAAAATGTTAATAACTAATATTGGAATGCTCCAACGTTTCTTTAATTTTGGAATAAATTTGTTAAATGTTTTAAAGATTGTAATTTCATCTTTCTGAACAACATGTTGTGTTCCTTCTTGTCAATAATACTATTCGGAAGATGTGATACGTACTGTACTCAGACTCATTGATCTTTGTGTTGATTTTTTATGATTAATTTCACATGTCAATTTTGTTATTTGTCCATGTGAATATGTGAATGATGTTTTCTAAATCAGCAATAATACACAGTTAATGCGATTTGAATCTACTAGTTCCAATGTTTATTTCCATAAATTAATGTTTTCCTGAGAGAAGGAGAGTAGAATTGATTCGTGTAACGAAAGAGAATGAACAGTCTTTTTGTGTTGCAAGTCATCAGTTCTTAGTGGAGTTATTTCTTCACATTTCATTGGGATGTGAGATGGAATTTGATAGATGCAACACTTGTTGGAATTGGTAGCTCCGTACAGATAGTTATTATCATGTGTAATTGAAACAAAGACGTCTTCCTCCTTATTACTCACAAATTTAAATACTTCTCTTCCTGTTTCCATATTTAAAACTGAGATGGAATTGGATGGATGGCAAACAAAGAGGAATCCTTCCATGTTTGGGTATTTGAGAATTTGTTGAATTGGTAAATCTAGGGTTGAACTTGATGATTCTTCCTCTGTAAGTTTTGGCTTTCTCATAGAAGAGATTGTATAGACTTTTTCACAATGTTGACTCTTGGTGTTCCACTTTCTAATAGATCCATCACTACTGCACGATAACATGTGCTCATTATCTAGTTGAATAATACAATTAATGAATGAAGTGTGTCCAGAAAGATCCTTCAGTTCAGTACCACCAGATGTTAATCCGTGTACTTTAATTGAACCATTTGGATAACCTGAAATAATAGTATTGTCATAATCTGAAAAGTAAATACAATTTGCACCTGTTGCAGTTGGAATTTTCAAAAGACATTTTCCTGTTAATAAATTCCACAATTTGATTGTCTTGTCAATAGCTGAAGTAGCAAGAAGAATACCTGATGGTTGAACTTTAGTACCAACACAAGTTACGGAATCTTCATGAACAATTAGTTCATCATTTGCCTGATAAGCCAATTCCTTATTCATTTTGCCTGTTAAATAATCATAAATCTCCACAAATCCATCACTTGTGCCTACTATCAGATAATCAGAAACAAAGTGACAGCAATTAACTTGAGTCTTTTTTCCAAATTTGATAATCTTGTATGGTCTGTCCAATATTTTAATTTCGGCATTGGTAGTCTCGTCACTTTCCATACTGTCATCCTCCTCTTGTTTGACTTGAGTAGTGCTGGCAATGGCTGTCGGCTTATCAGATGATTTTTTAATATTCTTAACAGTGTGATCCAATAGATGGAAAGTATTTGGATCAAAATCATCACCTTGTTTCATCTTTTGATATTGAATTGCATTTCCAATAATATTTAACATTGAACTAGAAGGAATTGATAAAATTTCTTGTTGAAATAAAGAGGAAAGCTCTCTTCTAATATCATTCTTATTCTTTCCATCATAGGCGATTAAATTATCAAAATGTTTTGCATTATTTACAACATGTTCCAATTTTTTAAATCTAGCAGGTTCTTCCTCTCGTAAATCAACAGAAATTACTTGAATATTATTCATCAAAAACCTAGCAACATTCTCTTCCGATAATTCAATCAATTCAAATATAACATGTTCATATAATTTGATCAATAACCCTTTAGAAAATGTTAAATAGGGTTGTTGCAAGGTTTCCAACACAAATGTCCAACTTCCCTTTTCAATACTTGTTAGAAATTGTTTTCTATGTTGGGGCAGCATTGTATTACATGTTAATCCACTCTCTTTACTGATAGCCTTGAAACTCTCTGTCATGTTATTTTCCATACAAAATTGTAACATTAATTTAACTACATCACGACTATCCACTGTAACTTGTTCATTGTTTTGTTGGTGGAGATCGGAAGATGATGAAGCCTTTTTCGATATTTTTAAATTAGGCTTGATAATGTGAGATTGTTTTTGAGTGTTGTTGTTTTGCATTTTTTGCTGTTGTTACAAAATAGCAAAAAAATTGTTGGAAGACTTTGTCATGACAAACCTCACAACATACAATGGAATTTATTATCAAATGTTAAAATGCCATCTCTAAAAGTTTTACATTTAAATCTTTGTGAGGAAACTCATTTACCAGATCAATTGAATGTAGAATCTTTTAAAAATGTTAAATATTTCTATTTAGAATCAGAACATAAAATAGACATTTCAGAATTGAGCAAATTAACAAATTTAGAAATATTAATTCTGGCAATTTCAAATCACAATAATTTATTTACTCACATTTCTAAAATATCAAGTTTGAAAGATTTCACATGGCGTGATCCAATTAGTGAAGCAGATTTACAATTAGTTTGCAAATTACCAGGTATGATAACAATCATATTTGGTGGTTACAATCACTCTTTCCCAATTTACAAGGTACTGTTGCCTCAGTAATATTTGGAATGGATGAATATGGCTTTCATTTTGACTTTGATATTTTACAAAAAATGGCAGATACTATGAACGAATTTGTATTTCTCTTTCCAAAGAATAATATTTAATAATTTGAACAAGCAGTAGCAAAAAATACTCTTGTTCATTGACCTTGGCAATTAGCATTCTAGCTTTGATAGGAGATAATTTTACAGACATAGAAGAGACCCAAAACCTAAACTTATTTTAATATCAATTTGTAATTTTTATATTGAAGGTGAAGTTTCTTTTTATTTTACAAAATTTAATATATAATTTACAAATCAATGGCTGGATAATATTCTTCTGTTTCTTGAGTTTCATTTCTTTGTTTTGGTCTAGTTGGTACATAATTTCCAAAATTGTAATCGCCTCCAATTATGGAATTATCAATAATTTCAGAAAATGATTTTTCAAGAGGATTAAATGGACATGAATTTTCACCTCTTTCATTCTTTAGTGGTAAATATTCTTCCTTTCTTTGACTACTTGCCAATCTTAACCAAAATGCTCTATCAAATGCTTTTAACAATAATTCATCGGACATTCCTTCAGCACTGAGGAAATATTTTGGTAATTTCTCTTGAACTTTCATGTAAAATTCATCCAATTCCTTGTGAGTTTTAAATTGAACACTTTTTTGTGAAGGGAAAATCTTTTTGAGCGATTCTGAAAGTTGAAATTCCATTTTACAATATCCATCATTCTTCAATCTTTGGAAATATAATTTAAGTGATCCAGATAATCTATTTTCTACTCCTAATGTTTGTAATACTTGTGTTACAAAATGTTGACAATTACACTTATCAGTTGAGTAAGTCATTTCACCATTCCATTTACAAATAATATCTCCTAATGAAGTAATAGCATTATTAATAGATTCTTGTCCTCTAAATGTATGAATATCATAAGCTAATACTGCCTTACTTGAACTTCTGGATCGAATGGTAACAATTGAATTATCTGTCCATTCTAAATAAAATGCTCCAAATACTAAAGCTGCATGGAAATAACCATATTCTTGGTTGACTTTACCAAATTTATGAGCTAAACTACGTTGTAATCTGTGAACTGTTGTATCACTCAGCTCTGTAATGACTAATTTTAACTTGACAAATGGTGCAGTAATCTTTCTTTTCAGAGGTTGTTGAATTGTTGAAGAGGGATCTACAAGTAATGGATCAGCAAGATATGGATTGATCTTTAAAAATAACAATCTTTCACTATATTGTTTTTTCATAAATGAACCAATTAATAGGTTGATGAGTATATGTTTTGATTAGTATAATATTATACTTACTCGATTACTAAATTTTGGGAAAGAATAATGTAAGCTCTCTCACTTAAATATGGATCAATCTTTCTCAATTTATCAATACACATTCTAATTCTCTTCAATTCCATTTCTGTCAAATGTTCTCTCTCAATAGGTGGTAAATATTCACATCTTTCAACATTTGAAGCAAAAGAATCACTTCTTCCCAATGATGATGGTGTTTCGGTACTCGATAACTTTAAATTATTTGAAAAATCAAATGAAATATCAAATGATTCACCTCCAAATGTTTTTGGTTCTTCAATTTCTCTCTTGTCATAAATTAAACTTCCCTCATTTGATTCAGATAAAATATTTAGAGAGCTAGTGCTACTCTTCTCCAAACTCTTTTGTTCAGCAATCGCTCTTTGAAATGTGTGAACTTGACGAAGATGATTAAATAAATTCAATACTCTTCCAGGTGTAATTCCTGTCATTGAGAAGTATATGTTAAATAGTTATTCAATTCACAATTACAATTAACTACGAAAAAGAAACATACCAACTAATTTATCCTTATCACCAGTCACTGCATAATTCCAAATCTTTTCACCATTCCATTCAGGATGATTTTCAAAAACATCAATTAAACCATGCATATCACGTGAACACATCCAAATCATTAAATCTTCATGTGTCCATTCAATAATTGGTAATTCATATTCAAGAAAATGTTTAGATTGATTTCCACCATTTTGATTGCTATTCGAATGTAGTACTGAATTTAAAATATGTCGATGAGAAGCTAACACTCTCAATAAGGAAAAATCTGTTGGAATTCCAAGAAAATCTCTGAAATATGAATTTGCATAAATTTGTCCATGTTCCAACATTTCACATAACAATATTTGAAATTGATTCTTTCTTTCCTCAATTACTTTATCATCAAATCGATCTATTTACATTTATATGAACATTAATATATTTAAAAAATATATTCAATAGTTTACAATCAATATATTAAATATTAAATAGTAAATATTAAATATTAAATTTCCATATCAATACAAAAATAACAATAACAACAAACATACTAAATGCATTCTTTTCAGGCATTTCCGATAACACAACATTCGGCAACTTGACACACAAATCATACAATTCTTTAAATTCCTTAAATCTCCGCGATACTTTAAAATTAATAATTGTCTCACGAATTCGAGTTGTAATATCGTAGAGTGTTTTTTTAGATAAAAAACCATCACTCTCATCAATTTTATTATCTGTAATAGTGATGGTGATGAATTTGTGTGGAATAATTCCGATATCTTGGAAGGCTAGGTCTTCGTGTTCTTCCTCCATTTCAACGTAGTGGTTTTTTTCATCTTGTGAATGTTTGCTAATGTAGTGAAACATTTTTTTTTTTTAGGAGTTTCGAATAGAGTTGATTTTTAAAGGTCAACGAATGAGATTTTTAGTGAACACCATTTTCGGAGCACGATCTATTTAACATTTGGAACATGAATTGTAAAGTTGTTTATTCGAATATTTAAATAAACTTCAGTGCAATAACATTTAAATTGTACAAAATTGTTACGTACTTTACAAAGAAAATTAAATTTTCAAGATGAACTTGCAAATAAATTCTTTAAAAAAAAATATCTTCACATGATTGAACCCATTCACTATATACACACACAATCTAAAAATGAATGATATTGATAAAGTTAATATTTTATTAATTAATGATATTTGTTATGAAATATTGGAATGGTTAGAATTTCAGGAAATTATTTGTACTTGTTCACTCGTTTGTAAAAAGTGGAATGAAATTTCCCGATCAGCATGTAAAATTCACATCCGAATAGAAACTAAATTAATGTTTCAAAATTTACTTTTCACATTGGAAAAATTCAATAATAATTTAATGTATTATCATATTCATGGATTAACATTTTCATTTTCAAAGGCAATTTCAGATAAAACGAATTTAATTTCCATTGAGAAATTAATGCCAAATTTAATACATTTAGATATTTATGGAAGTGATATTGAAGATAGTGGAGTTGCTTGTTTATGTAAATTAAAAGAATTGAAAATATTGAATATTGGTAGTAACAAATTAACATCTAAGGGAAGAGGAATAGAAATGATAAGCAAGTTTATGAAATGTTTAACAAATTTGGATATTTCTTTTAATTCTTTGGGAAATTCTGGTATGAAACAATTAAAATTGGATAAATTGACCGATTTGAATGTTTCATATTGTGATATAGATGCAACAGGCATTCAATTTATTAGAAATATGACTTGTCTTATCAAGCTCAATATTTCAGGTAATAATATTAATTGTAAAGGTGCTTTGTTGCTTTCCAATTTGAAGAATTTACAAGAACTTGATATTGCGTCTGCCTGTTTAAAAGAAGAAGGGGCTAAACATATTTCTCGAATGGATAATTTAAAGTTTCTCTCTATTTCACATAATCAAATTCTTAATGGTGGAGCCAAGGCCATTTCATCACTTTCTAAATTGGAAATATTGCATATTTCGAATTGTGATATTGGATGTGAAGGTCTTCAATATATTTCAAAGAATTTGAAAAACCTTACTGAAATTGATATTGGAGGCAATCATTTTGGGATGGATGGTGTTATTGTAATTGCCTCCATGAATAATCTGAAAGTACTTTCAATAGCTGAAAGCTGTTTAGGTTTACTTGGAGTTCAATATTTATCCAAAATGGAAAATTTGACCTATCTTAATATTTCAGATAATATTGACGATATTTTTATTGGAGAGTCGATTAATGATTTACAAAATTTAACAACATTATTGTATACAAATAATAGTCTTTCTATGGATGAAGCTATTACAATTAGTTCACTAACTCAACTTACAACACTTAATATTGAATCAACAGAGATCAGTGATGTACATATTGAAATATTATGTAGCTCACTTCATCATTTAATCAATCTATATGCAGATACCAATTTCATTACAAGTTGGGGAGTTAAACTAATTAGTGAATCAATGATTGATTTAGAAAGTTTATATTTGAGTGGTAATAGAATTGGAGATGAAGGATTAACATATATTTGTTCCCTTCAACATTTGAGAATTCTTGGAGTTTGTAATTGTGAAATTGGGGATAGAGGTGTGCAAGTATTGGTTAATTGTGCCCCAAAAAAATTAAGGGAACTTTTAATTGATTGTAATGAAAATATTACTTCAAAAGGATGTAAATTAATATATTCAATACCTCAATTAAATTCTATTTATTTAGAAAATAATTAATTATGGATTTTAATAAAGGAAAATCCTAAAAATTTCGACAAGTTCAATTAAATGAAAAATATTTATGATTAAAATTACAATTTTATTATGAATTTTATTTAAATATTTAATTAATAATAACAATCAATACCATCATCACCATCATTGAAAATAAAACTATAAACTTTCCATTAAATTGATTTCCACTTGAAATTCTTGTACTGTTCGTTGCAATTTTAGAACTATTCTTTGGTGTTATTGAATTTGTACCATTATTATTACCAAGTGAATTCTCTGGTTGAGTTGATTCTTTTGAAAATGTAAATTTAACAATTCTCAAATTAGTTTGTACATCTATGGTAATATTTTCCAAATCTTTAGGAAGAGTATTATTAATAATAATATTAGAAAGTGGATCATAGACAATGAAACTAGTAATGTTATATCCTGTTAATTTGATCATATCCTTAATTGGTTGTGAGTTCAATTTAATTCCATTAGAAATTTGATTTCCCCAATAAAACCACAGCAAAGATCCTTCTCCATTATGAACAGTTACTGAATGCATATTTCCTGGATCATTTGTTGGAGTGAAAACATTTGAAACTCCATATAATTGCTTTCTTTCTCCAATAAATTGTAAATAATTCAATAAAGCAAAATAGGAAGGTTTAGCCATTTGTTGAATATTTTCCCAATTTGATTTAGATGAATCAATTGTAATATTATTTCTCAACATTCCATAATAGGTATCTCTTTGAGAAGCTCCAATACTAGTTGGAAAATCAAACATTGCAAATTGATAAACTCTATCAAAACATAAATGCATTAAAATTGTCAAACGTCTGAGAATGTAATCAGCTTGAACTTTTTCTGAAATGAATGGTTGTTCAGAGAAATCAGTTGTATAAGTTGACCAACCCCATTCTGTTGCAAATATTCTTTTACCATACTTGGCTAATAAAGGATATGCAATTTCCTTTGCTTTTGTTTCAAAATCATAAACATCTGATGAAACACTTCCTTCAGGTGTTGCATAATAAGGATGATATGCAACAATATCACATTTATCATATGCTCCCAAAGGTTCCAATGCATAAAACATTGGTGTTTGTGAATGATATGGCATTTCACTAAAATAAGCCATGCCTGCCATTGAAATTTTCACATTTTTCATTGAGGAATATTCAGGATTTGATGTATTGGAAATGAATGTTTGAACTCTATCATAGGATTCTCTAAGTAAATTTGTATAATTTTGAGGATTTTCCATTGGCATCCAAAAGGCAGGTAAATTAACTTCATTCCAAATTTGAACAATTTCTAATCCTTTCTTTGCATATCTTTCAATTAACCAAACAAGTCTATCTGTATATGGTGTTATACTAGTTGGTGGATAAGTATCTGATTTACTAGTTGTTGGATCTGAACTAATCCATGGTGCACTTCCACTGAAAAAGAATAAACTCTTAATTCCATTTTTAGATAATTTGTCCATTGCCAAATCAACTCTAGCTAAATAAACATCATATAATTGATTTCGAATAGGTTCAAGTAATGCCCAATGAATTGGTATTCTAATATGTGTAATATTAACTCTCTTTAAACTTTCAATCATTAAATCATAACTAAATAAAGAATTATCATAAAATGGAAATGGAAGATTTGTTGCTAGAAATTCTGGAATTGAAATGTTAGTTGTAGTTGATAATGGATTTGCATTCAATGAACATTTAATAGTATTATGCGGAGATACAGTTGCATGAACATGATGTGAATTAACAATCATGCAAAATAAAAATACTACTACTATTAAAACTGTCAATTGTCTAGTCGACATTTTTTTTTTGAAGATGATAAGATCTTGTCCCAAATCACCAACAATAATGACTTTACAACGGAAGGAAGGACACAATGTTGTTTTATAATGTATCTTAGAAACCATTTCCACTTCCAAATTTGTACATTCGTGAAATAATAAATTGTTATTTATTATTCCATTGTAACACTGATAACGTTCACATGATGATGTTCCAATGTTCTAATATCTCCGTATTCAAATTCATTCAATCTTTTAATTGTCCATTGTAATAATGATTGTACCATACACTTTACAAATTATTGAAAATTAATTTTTACAATACTACTACTACAAACGAGGTTTTTCACCCCTTTTAGGAGCATTAGGATTCAAAATATAATTACATGAAAGTAATGGATACAAAGTAACTGCCTTCTTTGGACATAATGCAATAATTGGATAATAAATAACATTATCCTCCATAGATGATTCAATGGTCATGACATGAACTCCATTTCTGAAAAAGTAAACTAAATTTTCCTCAAAATTAATATAAAGTGAAAATCTTTCACCAATTTTAACAATTTCAGTGTCGATAATATTGGAAGCATCTGAAATGTGATTCCCAAGTATTTTAACTCTTTTACTATCAACTATATATGCAAATCCCTTATTTTCTCTCAAATATTGAGTGGTAGACTTGTCATTATTAAATGTATTAAAATCAATTCCAATTCCAAATAAAATTCTCCATGAATTTTGACATGCAAAATATTCATTAATAACAATTTCATATCCCTTGAATGTAAATAGACCATTGACTTGTTCAATTCTATTTGTCAAGTAATAATTTTGACATAGAAATGAATTCCAATCTTTGATATCATTATTTCTAATATATCTTCCATTTATAGTAACTCCAGTATCTGATTTTTCACAAGTAGCTTCCTCTTGATATTTAAATTTAATTTCAAGTAATTGTTTAACCAAATCTCTATAATTGTTTTCTCCATCTTTAAATAATTGTTTTTTAATATACGAATCTAAACTATTCTCTGTAAAATTATCCAGCATACTCGTGTATACAAAATGATTAGTAATATTTTCATTGATTTGATCAACCCATAGATTCATTAAACCTTTCAATTTTGATTTCCAAAGTGAGTTTCTATATCCAGAATATTCATCATCTGAATTCATTGATTTTCCTCCTCCTCCAAATATTAAATGATTATAAAAATGATTCACTTGAGCCAATGATTGTAAACTATCACCTGAGCAATACCATAAAATATGAACTCTAATTTCCAATGGAAGATCTTCAAATAATAATAAACAATATTCATCATTCGTACGAGTAATACAATCATTAGCAATATCATCAACATCACCACCTAATACAATCATCATTAGTAGCATGATGATCAACATCAAGGCTTCTTGTTTCGTTTCGTTGTAGTGGTAATGATGGTGGTGATGACATTTTTTATTTGTTCTATTAATAGAAAAAGTTCATCATTTTATTTTAAAGTCTTTGATCGGAAGAATTAGAAAAAAAAATGTCAACATCATCATTACATAATTGTGATGATCAAAACAAAAAAATAACAATTAATTCATTTTCACGTGATGATCTAATATCTATTTGTTCATTTTTATCACCTTCTGATATTTTTAGATTTTCCCAAATTAATCAATTTTATTATTTTAATTTATTTGAATTTTCTAAATATAATCAATTAATTTCATATTTTCAAAAACAAGTTATTAATCATATTGAAAAGAAAATTAAATTATTTTTCTATTCACAAGATGAATTTAATTTTTTAATGAAAATTAAAAATTATAAAATTAAAACTAGAAGTGAAATGAAAAAATGTGTAAAATTGGCAATTAAATTAAATTATTTATTATTAAATGATGAAAATTGTGAAGATTGTGAATTTTTAATTAATACACCTGGAAATTGTTTATTAAATTTGAAAGAAAATGAAATGAATGAACAGGTGACAGATCAAAATACTAATCAAATTGAAAATTTATGGATGAATCAATTTGGTAAATTATTTAATTCTATTAATTTCAACAATTTTAATGAAATTAAAAAAGATACCACTTATCTCATTCATGGTTTTAGAACTAGTTCAATAATTACAATCAATTCAATTGAACAAATTAACAAATTAACAACATTTTCATTATTATATGATAAATCTATTGATTATCAATATATTCGTTCAGATTCTATTATTAAAAATTATTTATCTAAAAGTAAGAAACGTTACAAATTCAAATATCAATTACAAGATTTGAGTAGTTTATTATTTGTACATGAAATTCAAATTCCAAAACGTGAATTTATTATTAAAACTCCTAAACATGTTGCATTTTCAAGGGGTATTTTAAAACCCTACCAAAACAAACCAAATCATTTGAGAATTTTAAATTCCAATAATATTAATCATCAATATTATACTCAATTACTTCCTCCTCAATTAATTCCACATTATTTTGTTAATGAATTTCTACCAACATGTGGAACAATTGGATATTTCATACTATATGTATATTTAAATTCTAAAACATTTGGATTTATCAAATATGAACATATCATTGGTCGTTATCCAAATTCATTTTTAAAATTTTTTGGAATTTTATGTTTTTATTGTTGTGTTGGAGCATTTACATTTGTAAAGGTACATGACAGTGCTAAACCTTATTATAAATATTTGATACATGTGTCAATGATTCCATTTATTTCGAGTTGTTACATGAAATGGAAAGGAATTGAATTGAAAAATATAAATAGTAATGTGATACCATTTTTGGAAACTGAACATAATTTTATATGTGCTCTTCAAATAATAATGATGCTATTTAGAAGTTACAAGTTGTGGTTTTGGGCTAGTTCAGTATGGAGAAATTTTAAACAATTAAATGTGAAAAAAATTGGAAGAGAAATTTTTAATGAATTGAAAAGAAATTTCACACAATTCTTTTTTAGAAAGTAAACAACAATATTAATAATATTAATAATAAATTATTTGTATATGATTAATTTACAATAAATATTGAGAAATTCCAAAAATGATAAAAATTACCATAAAAGTGTAAATGAAATAATTTCCATTTCTAATAGCACCATTAACACTAGTTCTATTCACAAATGATTGACCTGTTGTAGGTTGAATTGGTGTTGGATTTACAACATCACTTGATTTCTTTTGAGCCAAATAAAATTGTTTACAATTTCCATTTTCTCCTTGAGTTAATAAATATCCAAATGCAGGATAATAATAAGCATATCCAAATGAATCAATTGCTTTAACATAATATTTTCTACATGTTGCTGTAGAGTTGACTGAAGTTGTAAATTCAAAAGTTCCCATTCCATTTGCTGATTTATCATCAAATTGATTAGTGACAGGTAATGTCATGGTATATCCCTTATCATCAATGAATAATTGAATGGATTTTAATTGTTTGGAATTGGTAATATCATATTTATGATAATAATTAGCTAAAAATGTTAATTGACCAGATGTTAAAATTAAATGTGAAACTGAAACAATTGGATTTGAAATACCATGTGAACCTGATACAAAGTTTTGAGTCCAATAATCTGAATAATCAGCATCTATATAACTTTAAATATTAGTAATTTAATATAAAACTTACTATTCAATTTAGGAAAATAACCAACTCCTAATAAAGAAAAAGAACCAAGAATATTAGCACGATGTAAATCTGAATTAATCCATGTCATTGTAACATCGAGAGGAGTTGTTTGACCTGCTGCAATATTTTCAGCCATTCCAATCTGTTTATATATTTCACACGATAGACGAATAGTCATTTCACACACAAGTCAGAACTTAGTAAAAATGTTGAGCTCAATAACTTACATTATTCCTATTATAAAAAGTTGCAATTCTAACAAAAGTATCTTCACCATTACAAGAAGCATGTGAAAAACAATTATTGAATGACATGTCATATGAATGATATCTGGCAGATTCCACAAGATTAAAATGTTCAAATAATGGAACTAGTCCACTAGCTGCCAAACTAACACCTGATTTAAACAAGGATCCAAATCTTGATTTAAATCCAACAGGTGACATTCTTGCCCAATTTGTTAACACGTGAACTGTTTTCTCAAAATAGAGAGAATAGAGATAGGTCTTTTCTGAACGTGAATTTGTACCTGCTTGTTGAGAACCATAATAAATCCATTGACCATTATCTAATGTTCCATTATTTTGAGTATTTCCTCCATCATTAACTGAAATGGATTGTTGAGTAAAGGTTTCGAATACATTTTCAGTTTTACTTGTATCACTTATTATGGATGGATTGCAAGTAATGAATGATACACAGGACAAGATAACTAGGAATACAAATAATATTTTGATTATGAATGGAATGAAATGAAGAGTTGCCATTTTTTTTCTGTTGGATAAATGAAAGGTTTCGTATTTATGATTGATAACTGATATTTCATTGTTCGATTTGGAGCTGAAAAGCCACAACAGACTATTGAGGATGCCATTTATGAAATATCGTTCCAAATCAACCATTAAACCAATAGAATTGTTCATTAATTTTTACAACATTCTACTAGTATCAATGAATTGAATGAGACACAACATGTAATCTTTGTTAAAACCAATTTTCATAAAGATAGAATCTATCCAATATATCAATATATATATGTATGTGAGTGGTGTATGGTATATGGTTTATTGAGATGATGAAAATAATGAACCTAAACTTGATGAAGGTCCCTCATCTCTATTTGTTGAATTAAAGAAAATATCAGAAGTGTTAAATGGATTACTACTACTCGTTTCTTGACTTGTAATTGGTCCATCTATTAAGGGAAATAGTCCATTTTCTTGTGAAGATAATATTCTAGATTGAGGTAAAGGAGAAAGTGGTGGTGTCAGGAATGGAGGAGGTGAAGATTGAATATATTCATAATTCTTATTGGTGGTTATGATTGGACTTTGTACAGTATTCGATTCAATATCATTTGTATTAAAATCATCAGATGATGGAAAATTGGAAGATTTCACAAGAATTGGACTTGATGCTCCTCCTTCATCCAAAACTATTTCATCTCTAGATTCATCCAATAAATTAATAACAGTGGTAGTAGTAGTAATAGTGGAACTACCACTTGGTTTTGATACAGCAGCAGTTGCACTACTTGAATTTTTCATTGTATTCTTCAAAGTAGGAATTGATAAATTATTCTTGACAGCATTTGGTGAAATTTTAACCTTTTTCTTTGAATTAGATGAGGAAGATGTAGCTACACTATGTGAATCAGTATCATCTTCTTCATCTTCTTCTTCTTCATCATTGGTTATTGAAGATCCCTTTCTCTTATTCTTAGTCTTTGCTAAACTTTTAAGATAAACTTCAGGTTTTGAAAGTAATCTGAATGGAGATGAAATCTTTGTTGCAACTTTTTTCATTACATCTCTATCTGTACAAGCTCTATATACATCAATTTCAAATCTAAATTTGGCACTTGGTTTAAATTTAAAAACCTTTGCATTTTGCCAATATAATGTAATTTTCCAAACTCCATTTTCATAATCCTCTGTATGAGAATCAGTAATAACAGGTCTACTTTCAGATGAAAAACATTCAGTCCATTCTCCATTATCATAATTCTCTGTCAAGTCCTGTTCACTCGATATTAGCATAAATAATTTAATTTTACTATAAAATCCATAATCAATTTTAGCCCATTCAAGTAATTCTTTTGTTGGTGTTAATGTAAAATCGTATTGATGAGTACGAAATAAACAATCACTTGGATAATTATCTAAATTTTTGACTAGCCTACTTTTAACTTCAATAGTTATATCAGCTCCATTGTTTGGTTCATCTTTTGTTTGTGATGGTATGATAACTTGTCCAACAGAGAGTGGTACCCATGTTAATGGTACAATAACCTTCTTTTGATCATTTGTTGCTGCTGTTGTTGTTGAAGAAGAAGATGAACCTTTTGATGAAGAAGCCTCCGATGTTGATGACTTTTTAGACTTTTTTTCTGTCGTTTTATTATTCGTTGTTGTTGCTGATGTTGTTGATATCACTGATTTTTTCTTTCCCATTATTTATTCTCTTTTCTTATTCTATTAAAGTCTTTAATAACAAACATTAAAGGCTTGTGTGAGTTTTCTTGATGATGTGCCTAAATTTTTTTTTACTTATTTTTAGATGGAATTTAGCAAGAGATCGAAAATCTGCTGGAACTATTTAATTATCACAGTATTTAACAAATCTTTAAATTCACCATTTTCACTCACGCATCATACACATTTGATTAGGTTCTAAAAAGTTGTGCATGTTTGATCATTCAAAAATCAATTGAATTCATTAAATTTCATTGTATAACAGTATATCAATACCATATAACTATTAACAATAATATTCTCACCATGATCATTCAATTATATAATTAATTAAAATTTCAAAATTATATTTATTCTTGTTCAATTACATATCAATATAATATCTGAAAATCTTAAATTATTAACTAAATTACAAGATAAATAATTAATTCTACTCGTATCAAAATAAATAATTGCAGTATCCAAATCTGAACAATAAAATTTTGGTATTAAATAAGGTCTTCTATCAATAAAACGATTTAAATCATCCATTTTAATTAAACCATATAAAGTAGAAAAATAATAACATTCCAATGTTTTTCTATCTTGAAACATGAATTGATTTTTGTATCCATAGAAATTTTCAATATCAAATTTAAAAAATAGAGCTGTTGGAAAGTAAACGAAATTTGGAGATGGCATTTCTTGTCCAATTGAAACAAATGCATTCATTCTTTTATAGACAAGTGTATTTCCTCTAAAAAATACCCAAGATACATTATTATCTATACATGTAAATAATTCATAATTATATTTATATTTTGGATTATCTGCACTTAATCCACACATCCATAATGTTTTATCTTTTGATAATAAAACTGTATGATCATAATCAGCACATATATCAATTATTTCTCCTCCAGAAAATTTAATTTCAGTTAGTGTTTTTAATTGTTCTTCTAAATTACATCCAAATTGTTTTTGTCTTTTATCCTTTATATTAATAATTATTATTATCATTATTTATATTTTAATTATTATAAATATTATTATTATTATATAATAAATTTATGAATATTAAAAGAAGAAAATACTAACTTGTTCAATCCAAATGCGAATATTCTTCCCATAGTTGTTAAAAGTAAAAGAAATTTTCGACCAGTTTCAATTTTCTTAATATATTCAAGTTCCATTAAATTTAATCCTTTAATTTCATTACAAGAACCAGCTGATTTAATATGATACACTTTCCATCTCGAACAACAAATAAAATGATTTTCAGTAGTTGAAATATCTATAATTTTCTCTCCAATTTGAATTTTATGAATATTATTCTTTTCTATTAAAAAACATTCTCCATTTTCTATTCAATCCAGATTGAATGGTATCATTTAAAGTAATCTTTCTTTTCTTTTCAAACAATGCTGACTTGTAAAATGAATCCAAAGTAACCTAAGTCAACTTTCTTATAACCATATTATCAAAATATAACTCCTCTCAGAGAGAGATTCAAAAATAGCTAAAGCACCTCTTGTAATAAGAAATGTACTCTATTCATTGCCATGGTTATTTAAAAGACATACTAATTACAAACGTAGTGATTATAATTTAGTTTTAATATTGTCCCAATGATTCATCATAAACTTTTTCAGGATCCTATTCTTGATTTGAATTCTATCCGGGTAGAATTTGACCGTCTTGTACCATGTCTTCACTTGGACTAATTATTATAGGGTGCCGTAATGAAATGAAGAATAAGTAAATTCCAAAAACGATTCAATGTAAAAATCATTGGACCGGTTACGCAATAGAACTTTTCTACCTTATCAAATATTTTCAAGACTTTATTTCTTGTACGTAATGCAAAAATGTTAGGTGTTCCTCCGTATCATGTAAAATATTGCCGAGCAAGAATTTGTGTTGCAAACAATTTTATTTGTTATCAATTCATTTAAAACATGTTTTGCAAATATATCCAACTTTTTATTAATAAAAAAAAATAAGATCAAAACAACAAAAGAAACCATGAATCCATCACAAGAAGCAAGGACAACAATAGAAGAAGAACAGGATCCAGTGGTTGTCCATCTTGATTTATCAATCTTAAGTGGTACCCTAAAGAGTACCTTTGCCCACCAAACCAAATTGTTCCTGGAATGGTACAAGGAGGAGCAATTATTTTCCTTTACCAATTCCTTAATTATTCCATTGGAATATTGCACAAGACCTACAAAATCTGATGTTTGGGCTTTTAGATCTCCTATTCCAAGAGAGGGAATATTTATATTTGGAAAGGGAGAAACACTTTCTGATGCCGTATGTAACAGAGCAAATTGGTGGCAGGGTGGTGCAACAGTCTTGATAGACCCTTCAGCTCCTCACATGCGAGCTTCTATTCCTCGTCTATCAACAAAAAGGCGAAAAAAGAAGAATAATAATAAGTGTGACCAGGTGCCAGGTGAAATTGACACTTTGGAAGTAATTTCACTTGAATTACGAAATGATCCGGAATATATGAAAGCTCGTGTCAAGGAAAATGGATTATTTCTCTACTACGCACATCCAGATATTCTTCAAAATCGAGATATTGTTCTTGAAGCCATAAGAAATAATGGAGCTGCTTTCAAGTTTCTTCCATTCAATCTGAGACAAGATGAAGAATTTGTAAAGAAAGCAGTAGAATTGAACGGAGATTCTTTTTACTACCTAAATAGAGAATTTAGAAATAGACAGGATTTGTTTGAGACTTCCATATTCACAAGTGGAACGGCTATTCAAAGAGCTGGTGAAAATATTAGAAAGAGTCGCTGTTCCATCTTCAAATCTGTTTCAAATGACTGGAGAGCCATCTATTGGGTTGAAAAAAGCTACCCATTCTATTCCAATTTAATTGAATCGATTCTCACTTCCAAAGTTAATGAATCTGAATTGCTCCACTCAAACTTGATTTCCTCGAAAGAACAACTTTTGAAGTTTCTTGATATTTCACACAAAGCTTTTTTCATGAGCACCAAAGAGATTACATTGGATGAACAGGTTATTGTAAAGGCAATGAACAAGAATATTTTGATTGCGAACCATCTCAGTCTTGATCATCTCACTATAGTATTGAATGATCATGCCCTTATAAAACAAATGATCCAACATCAAGGTGTGGAATGGAATGAAGATATGGCCGAATTAATTTTGAAAAATTCATCCTCTACTGACATTGCCAGAGAATTAATAAGAAAATATCCTTGTTGTGCAAAGCATGTCTCCGGCAAATCTCCAATATTGTTGGACCCATTCATTATGAGAAATTTCGAACAACAATTCCTATTTTTGTACGGGCATTCTCGTTTTATTTTTGATAAGAATAATAGAGAATATTTGGAAAAATTAGGGTATTGCTTTCATGGAACTAATTATTTGGATGCTTTGAAAGAAAGATTTGCACAATCCTATCCAGATCTTGTTATTCCATGGCATAGATTTGGAAATTTTGAAACATTTGCTCCACAATTGAACTAACAATAAATTCAATATTTCATACAAACTGAACCATTCTTTACCAAATATGTATTTTAAACAAATAAGTAATTGAATAATTAAGGTATGTTGTAGATTGACTGAATATGGAAAAGAGTTTAGCAAACTTTTAAATTACATAAAATTCTTCATCTTACTAAAGCAACAGCCAACGTGGCCAATAAAGCAGCAATGATAAATCCAACCACAAGTCCAACTGCAAAAAACACTACTGAATACTTGTGTGGGAGAGCACATTTTCTTCCCAATTCTTCACAATTACACAAAAAATCACATTTCCCACCATCCAAATCAGCTTCAAGTTCTTCCTCTTGTGTCGTTTCAATAAATCTTTGTTTCTTCTTTTTTCTTTCTTTGGTTTCTTCCTTGATTGGAGGTGATTCGATCATTGGTTGAATAGTTGGTGTTTCGTCTGGAATAGTTTTTGCATTCTTTGGTGGTGAAATATCTCTTGAACAAACTAAAAGTTTCATTTCCTTTACCTGATTTTCTCTAAAGAATTCCAAAGTCGAATTGGAAATTTGATAAAACATCTTTTTCTTTTTTGATTTTAGTGGATTTTCACCAATTGGTGAAAGTAACCATTCATATTCAATGACATTTTCTTGTGTTTGCAATCCACTTTCTTCAATAACATTTTTAATATCCGAAACTTGATGAATTTGATAAACTCCTCTCAGAGATGTTCCATTAATTTTCTTTTTTGGATGATCAAAGAATAACCACAGTGGAGTTGTTACAGCAGTATTGATGGCTGTGGAGAAGGCAAGGGATCCCAAAGGTTGTGAAGTATTGTTGTTTTCAGCCATTTTTTTATTGTTGTGCTAAAGATAAACAACTCAGGTGTCACGCTATTTAACAAGCCAAATATGTAAATTTTGGTGGATATTGACATTATGGAGCTAATACAGACAGTAAGCGTCATAATTGGTTAATCCAATGTATTGATTGGGGTAGAATTCAAAAATTCATCACTCAAATATGTTTTAATTGTGTTTTTGTTGAGATGTTTGTTTTGAGCAACATTTTCTCTGGTGTGATTCAAACCCACCATATACAAACCGCCACAATCCTCTCATTACAGTTACCATGATTAATAAGGTGAAACGTAGTTCTCTCTGTAAATCCTGCCGTATCAAAAAAAACTTGAACAAAATAATGAAGGGCTCAATCCTCGTGTCCATTGTTCTTCTTCTCATTGTTAGCTTGCAATTGGTCTCAGCTTTTGGTGTTGCCGATAGCACTGTTGATAGAGTGAGAAAGACTCTTGTTGAAAAACAGGAACAACTCAAGAAAGTTCAAGATGGCATTCAATATCAAGAGGTTCTTCTCTCGGGATCTAAGAATTATGGAAATAAGGAAAGTCCAATAATGATATCTTATAATCAAGAGAAGGAACAACAAATTTCCGAATTAAAACAACTTGAAAAGACAATCAATTTTGAAGTGGATTTCTTAAAGAAGAATTGGGAGGAAAGAGTTGTTATTGCCTTGTATCGTAATTTACTCAATAGAGCTCCAGAACCAACTGGATTGGCTCATTGGGCTAGTGTCTTGAGAGTGAATGATGTTAGAAAGACCATCAAAGCGATCGCCCATTCCGAAGAATACAAGCAAAAGAATATGAATACTCCAACTGAAACTGTCAAGAATGGTTATAGAATTATCTTGGGCAGAGAAGTTGAATCAGATAGTGTATTGGCTGAACAAGTTAAAAATGTGGAAAAGTTTGGACCTTTGGCTGTTATTGTTGCTTTGATTGATTCTGATGAATATACTAAGGCATTTGGAGATTATTCAGTGCCTATTCCTGCTCAAATTACAAAGAAATAAACTCAGTTCAGAACATGTTTCAACATTGTTTAAGTAAATACATCCAAGTAATTGTAATACATGATTTTGCAGGCAAGCTGTTAAGAATAAATGTATTCAACTGCACTATTATCCTTCAATTTTCACTTCCGTGGTCAAACAGAATTAGAAGACATCCAATATCAACTTAGCTTCCGGAGTTTAAACTTGTTGTCCAGAACAACTTCAATTCCCATAATATCCACTTAGCTTGACTAATGACACATGACTTCCTCATATCCTAGATATTTCCAATGTGGAGTTGGTTTATTGTAAAAGGTTCGAGGATATTTCCATTTAGTTTCATTTAAATATTTCAGATGTTTGTATTTGTAATAATTTTCTCATTCAAAAAAAAATGTTTAAACAAGCAATTCTTTCAGTCTTGATCGTTGCAATCATTGCTTCCTCTGCCTATGCTTCTCCTATTTTTTCTTTCGTTAAACAATTCGAAAGTGCCAACAAGAGATCTCCAACCTCTTCAAACATCTGTTGTTTGCCAAATGTCTTCTCCATGAAGGGTGTTTTCAATCAAGTTTCCATCGTTGCCAATAACAGTACCTTACAACCAGTCGATGGTGGTTTCAACTTTGTTGTTGATTACAATGCTGGTAAAATTAGACAAGATATCACTTACACAGTTGATGGAGCTGTCAATACCTATACTAATTGGGACTTTAAGATTAGTTCTTCTATTACTGTTTCCTATGATTTACAAAGTGGCAAATGTCATTGTCATAAGGTTACAGATTTCAATCAATGGGAGGCATACTGTATTCCAAATACTGGAACCGTTACCAAAGCAAAGATTGGTTCCTATGATGCTTTGAAGATTGTCAATACTCAAAATGGTGCAATTGGTACTTTCTGGACATTCAGAGAACCACAAATGGCCAATGATAAGTGTTGGATTTTGAATACCTTGGCTGTTTCTTCAACTGCTTCTCTAGAGCAAATGTATTATGATATGGTTGAAAAGGTTGATTCAAATGTTTTCACTGTCCCTGCTTCTTGTCCATCAATTAATACTTGTTTGTCTCAATAAATTATCATAACATGAGTTGTGTTAATTGATACAATTTCTACACAATAGTTCCTTGTTTTGGAAAAGGAAAAAGAAAGGAGAATCTCTAATACAACAAGAATAAATTTGGACAATTTGAAACGTTGTTACACTATGGCATGTTTGTGTTTGTAATTATGGCCGGATAGAAATGGTTTACAGAATGCATATTTAACATGCTAGTTGATGATATTTATAACATGTGAATTATGCTCTCCTTAATGGGATATTTGGAAAGTTGAACAATATGTGATGTGAATGTGTTTCTTGTAAAATATAATCGATTTCCTATCAAATGGTTTTCTGTAGTGGAGCTAATAATTTCACTTCGCACATGCTCCCAACATGAAGGCGCAACTTTCAAATGTCAACACGTCAAAACGAATTACCTTTTAAACTGTTTCAGTAACTTCAGTTTCACTCCAAAACAAAAAAGAAAAAATGTTTCTTAGTAATTCAGCAGGTGATGCTATTGCCCCAAGACACTTTGGTGTCAATAGCTCTTTCCAAAGCAAAACCTTTCACATGAAGTTGACCATTATTGCTGCCAAAGGATTGATTAACACGGATTCAGGAAAGAATGGTAAGTTTTTATTCGAAATTCATCATTTTAATAGATTATTCTTATTCGAAATGTAGGTGATGTTTCGGATCCATATTGTGTTGCTTGGTTGGGAGGTAAAAAGAAGGAACAATTCAAAACTCGTGTCATTGATGATAATCTGAATCCAGTGTGGGACGAAACTTTTGAGATTCCTCTCGAGCATAATCCCGAGCAATATGTTCTAATTTGTCAATTATATGATAAGGACACTTTCACATCAGATGATTCTTTAGGATTTGCAGCAGTTTCACTTTCCATCCTAAAGCTCAAAGAAGGAGAACCATTTGAAATGTGGTTGAATTTACAAGGAGTTCCAAAAGGATCATTGAATGTACGAATTGAACCTTTGGATTTTTCTATCAATGATGGATTTGTCTCAAGTAATTCAGAGGAAATACCACAAATTGATCTGACAAACTTTTTGAAGGAATATAAGAATGAGAAGGGAGGAGGATTTTCCACACGAGGCAGAAGTTTGGCATCTATTTTGAGTGGAAATATTTCAGAAAAGGAATCACATCGTTTGGATAAGTTGTTTGGTGTTGAATATTTGGAGGATGTTTATGATAGTTTGAGAACTGGAGATGTGTTACTTCACTCTGGAAAGGGAAATTTCTCTAAAGCTATTCAATTGGGATTTTCTTCGACTTGGTCTCACTTATCTGTGATTATTAGAAATCCACCGAAAGAAGTATTGGATGCATACAATGTTAAAGTTGATCATTCATCTCATTATTCAACTGTTTTTGTTGCTGAATCAGAAACTGATACAGTTGATAATAAGGAAGGAGGTGGAATTCAATTGGTTGAGTTGAGAAGATGGTTTTTGGATTACTTGACAAGAGATCCAACTGATTTGTGTTGTCTGAGAAGATTAAATATTCCATCAATGGGAGAAAGACCTAAGGAAGAGAATATTACAGAACATTTCCCATCCCTTGTTGAATATTTAAAGAGATGCACAACCAAAAAATATGAAACATCAAAATCTGAATTGTTGAAATGTGTCATTAAGAGAAATACTCAATCAAATGATTCAAATGTTTTCTGTTCAGAGTTTGTGGCAGAATGTTATACTAAAATGGGTCTTTTACCACAAAATACAATCACATGCAACTATGGTCCACGAGACTTTAGTCAGGAATCCAATTTAGTTAACACAGTTCTATTGAAAGGAGCCAATTTGACACCAGAAAAGAGAGTGAGAGTCAAGGAATGGGACAAGGAGCACGATTGGGCCATTCATCCTTAAAATCTCTAGTAAATTACAGGTGCACAGTTTCACGCCAACTTTAATTCTTCCGTGTGACACGTTTTTGTAACTAAGAAAATGAAACATTGAACTTGAACTCATAAGTTCGCTTAAATTGTCAAAAAAAATGAAGCAAAAGAGGGCTAACCAATCACCATCGTCATTTCGTTGGTATGAAACATGTGGAGAAGCCTTTTTTACACAATTAATCATATCCTTCCTTGGTGATGCACCCCGAGAGTTAAAATCACTGGCACAAACATGTAGATTTATTTATCAAATTTACTCTCAACATTGCGATGAGTTTTGGAAGAATTTACTATTAAAGAAATATCATGATTTAAATCGAGAGGTATTGGAGATGGAGAAAATGAAAGGAAAACTAATGATGGCATATTATCAATTGAGGTATTTTGAAAATAATTTGGATAAGGTTTCTGAACAGTTATTGAACTGCACTGGAATAGATCCAAAGAACATGAATAATTCATATCATGATCCAAGACCTTGTTTTATTTGTGCATCTTCTTATGGATATTATTATGCTCAGGGATTTATAACCCAGTTGATTAGCTCTTTCTTTTTAGAGGAATATGATCCATGCACAATAGATTCTTATAGATATAATTTGGAAATGGATAATTCTTCAAAGAGAATGATTTCAATGTATCCTATTTCATTGTATGAGGAATACCCAATACTACTCGACAATCATATAAATATGAGTGATGGAATGATTTTTTCTCTGGTTATTAGGAACGATTTCAATCCCAATAACTTTACCTCAGAATTTGCAGGATTTACTCCTTACTACAATCAATTAGCCAAATCAGTTTTTTTTAATAGATATATTATTACAATTGCAATTCATTACAAGGATATTGTGGAAGATTCATTCAAGAAAATTGTGGAGGAGGAATTGAGAAAGTTTTTAAAGCAAAATTATGATTTTAGAAATTATCTGATTATGGAATGCAATCTTTTTAATAGAGAACAAGTGCTGAGAACAACTGTGGAGTCTGTGAAAAGATTTAGATTTATTGACACCAACCAATTCTTGAAATACATGATTCAGTCAGACAAGAAGAAGTGCTCCTTAATGTAAATCAATTTACTTGAATATTTACTTCTAGCGATTGGAAATTAATATCAACCAAATCCCTTACAAAATACTCGAATTTTAGTGTGAAAATATCATACACACATCTCATGGGAGAATAATGTCTCGTGGTATTGGCTAATAAAGTGTGAAATAACAATAGAATAGGTTGGATTTATTTCAAAGAAAATCATTTAATTCCACACAGTTTTTAGTTCTTCTCTTTATTTGAAGTGCTATCTTTTAACCGCCAAAGCACTTGTAACGGTCAACCGCTTCAATATTTAAATTTTTAAAAAAATTGCGCAAAAATTTAGTTAGGCGGTTAAATTGAAAATTTTGCTGCTTTTTAAAGAGAAACGGAAAGCTACCCTCTAGATTTTTATTGAACAATTTGTTCTCCTCACTCTGAAGAAGAACAACAACAAGTATGAAAAAGAAAACCAATTCCCAACCCTATGGTGGTGGGCAAAAGAAGAACAATAATAACAATAACCGCAACAATAACAAACAAAAACCATCCAATACAACAACACAACAGCAAACAACAACATCATCTTCAATAATTCAGCAACAACAACAAGCTAATGCGACTGCTACCACTACTCCTATTGTTAACAATAATACCACAACTGCCACTCAACAAAATTCCACAACTACTGCTAGTAGCAGCAATGTTAACAAACAAGAAGGTAAAGCATCAGTTCTTATTGGTGATAAACCATTGGATCCATATTTGACTGAATTATTCTCTGTCTTGATGAGTGGAACAAAAGCTTCCAATGAAATCCCATCTTCCAAGGAATTTGACTTTCTCACTTCACATTTTCCACAATTTAGAGGTGCTATGGATGAGTCTGCAAATGCTTTGAAGTTAGCATTATCTTCATTCCTTGGTCAAAAGAACAAGTCCAATTCTGTTATGGATGACCCAGAAGTAATGTTTGAATCAACAGTTGATTTACTTGACCAATATTTTGAAAATGTAGATATGGCTCTTGATGAAATGGATATGGAATCTAACGCTGATAGTGTCGGAGTGAATCCTTCACAAAGTAATTCAGGTTCTTCTGACCAAACCCTTAAATCAATGAGCAGACCCCAATTGAAATGGAACGATGTTGATAACAGAAACATGCCGTTCGTACCAAATTTGAAATCAAAACCTAACGCATTTGTTGCCTCACTCGAAAAGTCAATGAAGATTGGTTCCTTAGATGATGATGATGAAGAAATGAGTGGTGGTACTAAAAAGATGGGTGTAACCTTTGAACATAGCACTTTACCTCCATTCCCATTCCGTTTTGGAGTAGGTAATGGTGTTGGTGGTGAAACAACTCGCCAAAGTTCTCCTCATCCATACTTGCCTGAATTGTTGAGTCTTCAATTTATGAAATCACAAACGACGCCTCCTGAGAAGGCTATTTCTTATGCTCCTCTAGAAAACTCACCTTGCACATGGATTAGCACTGTGGAAGATCTTCACAAGCTAGCTACAATCTTGGAAGGCCAAGATGCTTTCGCAATAGATTTGGAACAACACAGTTATCGTTCATTCCAAGGTTTTGTTTGCCTTATGCAAATTTCTACAAGAAGTGAAGACTTCCTCATAGATACTCTTGAATTGAGACAACACATGCATATTCTTAATTCCTCCTTCACACATCCTAAGATTGTTAAGGTTATGCATGGTTCCGATTGTGATATTTTGTGGCTGCAGAGAGATTTTGCAATTTATTGTGTTAACTTGTTTGATACCGGTCAGGCTTGTAGAACTCTTGCTTTACCTGGTTGTTCTCTTGCCTACTTGCTTAAGCACTATTGCGGAATTGATGCTGATAAAAAGTATCAATTGGCTGATTGGCGAGTGAGACCTCTCCCAAGTGAAATGGTAAAATATGCTAGAGAAGATACTCACTATCTATTATACATTTATGATAGATTGAGACAAGATATTTTCAACACCAAACCCAACACTTCTACTGTTTCTGGATTTGAAAGAATGGAAGAAGTTTTGGTAAGATCTAAGGAATTGTGTATGAGAAGATATGAAAAGGAACTCTTCTCAGAAACTTCATATCTTTCCCTTATCAAATTCTCTAGAGGATGTACAGCATCCATTAGTGAAAATGTTATTCGAGTTTTATTCAAGTGGAGAGATACTGTAGCTAGAAAAGATGACGAAAGTATTCGTTACGTTTTACCTGATCACATGATTCTCTCAATAGCCCAAGAAGCTCCAACTGAGGTTAGTCAATTGTTAAGTTGTTGTAACCCAGTTCCTAAACTTGTCAGAAGAGATGCTAAAATTATTGTTGACTTGATAACCAAGGCATTACAAAGTCGTGATATGCCAGAGCCAACATTCTCCACACCATCTAAGATCCCTGATGAAAGCTATATTAATCAACATGCCAAACCATCTTTTGAACTTGAATCACCAATTGTTAATCCACATTACAAGACTCCTTCAAGAATGAGTCCTGTTATGAATACTGATGATTTATATAACATTGCTGGATGGATTGAATCCAAGAATTATTATCCATCATCTTCAATGTCCAAACTTACATTTTCTGAGGAGGAAGATGAAGTTTTGGAAACCATTGAAAATATCAGAAAACACTCCAATGTAAATGTCACTCCAAGCAAGAAATCATCTCTTTTCTTCCCTCCTAGCAACAGTAGCTTTAACAAAGATAAGGTATCACAAATCATGTCTTCATTCTCTCTAGGTAATGGACAAACATCCAACAAGCAACAAAACGATGAAGATACATCCATGATGGACAGTAGTAATATCCTTACAGACGATCCAACATTGGATGATGCTATGGATACATCCTCTAGCTTTATTAACACTCCTATTAATAACACAAAGAACCCATCTGCACGTGTGACTCCAGAAGAAGAGCGTGTTCCATTGAGTCTCAACGAAATTTACAAACTTTCTCAAAAGAATAGAAAGAAGAACAAGCAAAAGAAGAAGCTCAAACAAGATTCTGTCTCTGATCCATCTCCAGCTTATGATGGTGATGATAATGATGATGAAGACATTGTTATTCATCAACCAACTATTCCAACACCATCAGAATCAATTCCAACTCAAAAACCAGTCGATTTTATGAAAAAGATTGGTTGGTTGGGAGCTGAAGAAGAATTATCTGCTTCAGAAGAAGAAAAGGAAGAAGAAGTTAATGCTTCAGTTGCTGTTAAGGTTCCAAACTATAGCAAACCAAACATGAATGTTCGTAAAAAACCATCTAAAAATTATGTGCAGAATAGGCAACATAAATACTAAACCTAAGCTTATTAAAATGGAAGTTTCCTATTTAGTTGATCTCTATTTTTCAAAATCAAAAACAATGAAACAACGAATAATCATAATATTAATTGTATTAGTAATTTTCTCCTTAGGACTGGTAACTTCTTCAAGATCTAACTCTACAAACCTTAGAGGCACTCGGGCTGCTCAAACAACATGTGAGGATTATCAAGTTTCTTTCTATGTGGACGATGATTCAACAAGCCAACAGCAGTGCGGAGAATGTATACCAGGATCATCAGGAATCGACACTAAAGAGTTTTGTCAAATTGATGAATACTGTACAGACGAAGGAAAATGTGAAAGCATTACAAAACAACCCTTATTTATGACAACGTGTCCTAGAGAGCTAGGTAAAACCTTAACAAAAGATGGATTTTGTGGACCAGGTTTGAGATGTATCCAACATAAATGTATTCAATGTGTGACAGGTATGATGGATTATGCTGATGGTAAAATCTGTATTGATTCAGTGTGGACATTCAACAATTTAAAGATTGGATTTTATCATCCTACTGTCATCTTTCTAACATCTTTTGTAGTTCTAGTAGGATTCAACATGTCAATTGATTGTTGTTTCGATATTGTATATTCCATTCGAAAAAAGAAGAGAAAGCAAATTGAGGAAAGATACAGGATATTCTATCAATATATTCGTACAAGAAGTAATAAATTATAAAGTTAAATTTTCCAACATTTCATCAGTTATATCATCATCAATAATACCCACACCGGTTGGCAAATCCTTAGCTGATAATTTCGATGAGTCCTTTTTCTCTAATTGTGCTAATCTTTCCTTGATTAATTCAACTTGTTTTTTAAATCTTTCAATCACTTCCATATTCTCAGCTATTGCCTCCACTAAATCAGAATCTTCTCCATCAGGATCAATTTCCTTCATTTCTCTATTAGATCGTTCCAAATGATAAATCTTATTATTCAATTCACTCAAATCACATTGTGTTGTAGCAAGTAAACTTTCATATTCTTCTTTTAGACTTGGTGTTGATTGTGGTGTGGTTTGTTTTTTCCTAAAATCTGTAATATAAACACCTTCCGATACTTTTTGTTCTTTAGGAAATGAATTTTCGTTATTTGATGAGGATTGCATTGTTTAATGTTGTTCTATTTTTTTTGATTTCTATTTTTAAACTTTAAATTACTAAATTTTATACAAAGAATAGCTTCTATGCTCATACTTTTCATTCAATGGATTGAATTGTCATTTTGAATAAATATTTCTATTCACTTTCTTCAATTTAAAGTAGCATCTTAATTTATGCAACGGTTCCCGCCAAAAATTTGAATTAAAAAATTTTAAAAAATGTCCAAACCAGGTAACAGTGGAAATATTGGAAGGTGAGTTATTTGATGATAAAATTGATGATGCGATGACAGAATAAAGTTATTTGACATCGTTGTTTGGTAAACCAACAACCAAAAAGCCATCAGCCACACCAAAGAAAAAAACCAGCCAAATAGAAGTATCAAAGGCTTCCTCTTCAGTCGCTGCTATTGATGATATTGCTGAGGTATCACACTCCGAAGTTTATGATGAAGAACCACAACATCATCACATCATGGAAGATGATGAAATTATTGAACAACATTCAAAGAAAGTAGTTTTAATGACATCGCAACAACAATTGCAATCTGCACATACTATTGTTAATTGGAAAGATAGAGATAATCAAGGAAAGATACTTTGTGATTTTGGAGATTCCGATATTGATAATGTAGCTAGTGAAACAGATGTTAAAATTGTAAAACCAACCAAAAGTGGACCAGTTAAATATATGTATGACAAATTGTACAAACAAGCATCAGTGCTGTTAGAAAGATTGGAAGATGTCGGTGCTAAAATTCTTGAATATCATAATATTGAATCAGCAAAACCTTTAAATTATGTAAGTGAATCAATTTGCTAAATTATTTACTTTGAAAGCATTCTGATCAACCAGAAGTTTATATTGGAAGAATTCTTGCAGAATCTGTAACTGGTGATGACAAGCTCAATCCTGCTTCTATTTTATTGGAAGGTTTAACAAATGCTGAGACATCAGATTGTAAAGTTATCAAGTTGAGTTTTGATAAGTTTGGTCTTGATTCAGGTGTTTCACAAACTCTCTTCCCAGGCCAAATTGTTGCTATCAAAGGATTAAACTCAGTACAAGGATTGAAAGTGGAAAAGATTTACACTGGAGCTCCACTTGATGCTCCAGAAGATCAACCACAGCCAAGTGATGAAAAGAAAAAGATCAAAATTATGGTTGCTTGTGGTCCATTCACTCTCCAACATAATGTCTTATACGATCCTCTCAAAAATCTTATAACTTTGGTCGAAACAAACGAACCAAATGTTTTGGTACTTGTTGGACCATTTCTGAGTGAGGATAATGCTCTTGTGAAATCTGGATTTATGGACGAAACTTTTGAATCAACCTTTGAAAATAGATTCATTGCCAAACTGAAGACTATCGAAACTGATTGTCGTGTTATTTTAATTCCTTCCCTTAAAGATGTAAATAGTGATTTTGTTTTCCCACAGCCTGCCATTGAAATTGAAAATGGTTCTTCCAAGATTCAAAGCTTTCCTAATCCATCAACATTTTCCATCTCATCTCCGTCCTTCAATCCAATCAAGATTGGTGTTACCTCAATAGATGCCATTAAAACCATCAAGGAAAAAGAATATACTTTTGGTTATGTTGAGGATCAAACTGAACACTATTTAAAGGCAGTACTGGAACAACAATATTACTATCCAAGATTGCTTCCTTCCTCAGAAATTCCACTTGACCATTCACTTTTAAATGGTACCAAGTCATCTCTTAAGATTGAGGAATCACCTAATATTATCATCCTTCCTTCTGATCATTTAGAAACATGTTGTAAAGTGATTAGTAACACAATTGTTATTAATCCAACAAGATTGTGTAATAATCAAAACCGAAAGGAAGGAAGTTATGCAATTATTGATATTGTGAATGATACTTCATTAACATTGGACAAGAGAGTTCACGTTCAAGTAGTTAATATCTAAAATAAATTATTCAAAATTTCAAAATCATTTATTCATTGTTCGAAGATGTTGATGGAGCTCCACCTGATGTTCTTGGAGTATCATTGTTGCTTTCGGAAGTGGAGGCAAATCCACCCAATAGAGAAGCAAATAAAGAGCTGGCTCCCGACGAATTACTGGAATAGTTATAATTTGGGGGGTTCAACACGCTAGGTTTTTCGTCCTTTCGTTTAAATAGTCTCTCATCTGTTTGAGAGTCGAAAACTTCCACTCTGTTCTTTGTTGGTGGTTTGTTAGTTGTTCTTGTTGGTGTTGGAGTAGCTGCTTGATCTGTTCCAAACAATTCATTGTTGAATACCTTCAATTCATTGTAAAATTTGGTATTTGGTTTGATTATATTTCTGATAGCATAAACTTCCTTGTATGCTTCTTGCAGCTTCTTATTTTCTTCTTTCATTAAATATGAAATGACTATTGTACTTGATCTACTGACACCTGCCATGCAATGTACCATACATGCAGTGCCTTGCTTTTTAGCTTCATTGATAAACTCGCGTGTTTCCTCAAAGTGAGATCTAAGGGATGCTTCATTAGTATCTTCAGCAAATATTACCATATACTTGAAATCATTCTTATGTCTTGGTGGGATATCTTTGGCAATAGTAATAACATGTGAGACGTTTAGTGATTTGAGAAGTCTCCTAGATCCAGCTGGTGGTGCACTACTCAAAAACAAATAATCTCTAATCTTGCTTGGTTCTTCGTATGTGTATTGGAATACTATATCATTATCTTCCATATGTTTTTTGATATTTTCTTGAGGTTTCAATTCATAGTTATTAATGATTGAAAAGTTTTTCAGCTTTTTCAAAAGCATAACCTCTTCGGGTATAGATAATATTTCATTATTATCTAAGTTCAATGTTTCCAATTCGACAAGATTGCAAATTTTTGCGTCCAAACTTTCCAGCGAGTTGTGTTTCAATTTACAATTTCTAAGATTTACCAGATCATAAAAGTAGTCAGGTATAGCTCCTCTTAATCTGTTCATAGTTAAATCGAGAGAAGTAAGATTTTTACAGCCACCAATTTTAGGGAACTCTTCCAAATAATTGTATGTCACGTCTAATCTTTCCAAGTTGGTCATTTTCGAACAATCAAACATCTTCTTCAAGTCATTTTCGCTCAAATCAATCTCTTTCAAACTCTCAAGCTCACATAACTCGTCAGGAATCTCGAATAGTCTATTAGATTTAAGCTTGAATATCTCCAGTTTTTTGAGGTTTCCAAAAGCGGGATCAATATCTTCAATATTGTTCTCTGATAAATCTAAATAAACCAAATTTACAAATTCACTAAAGTGTTCAGGAATATGTGTGATAAAATTTTTGGAAAGCACCAACTCTTCTAGTAGTGAAAGAGTTCTAACTTCTGTCGGAACACCTCTTATCTTATTATTTGAAAGTTGTAAAATTACCAATTTTGCTTGGCAAAATAATTGAGACCACCCATGTAATTTACAAGAATTGGCATATAGTTCTGATAACTGGCTCAATTGACTCATCAAACCTTGAGTTTGTGGAAACCATTCGAATTCGTTATTGCTTACATTTAAAACCTTGAGATTGAGTAAGTTACAAATAGTTATTGGAAATGTTGTAAATCCACAACCTTCTAACATTAATTCCTTCAAAGTATCTGCCATTTTACCCAGGTCAGGCAAGGTTACCAAATCGTTCTTTGTCAAGTCTAATTTTTCAAGAGCAGAAAATTTTAACAAATCTGTTGGAAAATTTGTAAAGTAGTTATAACTTAGATTCAATTCTCTTAAAGATGTTTGTAATGGTACTGAACGTTCACCAAATATAAAGCTCGATAAATTTGGAGACGAAACAGATATCTTATTCAAACGATTAAAACTTAGATCTAATCTTTGAAGGTTAATTTTGTTGAGTTGAATTGGCCAATCTTTGAAATTATTTAATCTGAACTGGACATCGGTCAGTGAAGGTTCCAAAAGTTCAAAGTTTTTAGGGGGAGCAACAAGCTCACTCTTATTCATCACCAGTGTTCGTAAATTTGCTAAATTTGTTATATTTGAAGGAAGAGCTTGTATACAATGTCCAGTCAAATCTAAATGTTGTAAATTTACCAATAGACATATCTATCATTGTTAAAACAATCAATCCAATATATATAATTATTATAAACATACTTTTGAAAGATCTCTTTCTGTGAACCTCTTAGAACTTTGATTATCCTTTTGTATTGAAGCATTGAGTATTTTGTGAGAGTTTGCATTCTCTACCATTTTGTCAACAACTTCCCTTGGATCTTCACTTGTTGATGATCCATTCTTGGACTCAACTCTTTTGCGATAGGGTTGTAACATATTTAATAATAACAAGTCTTATTTCCAAAGTCAATTATCAACTCTGAGCTTGTTATTGTTGTAGAAAAAGTAAAAAGGCTAAACTCCAACTTTCGTCTACTATAAACAACTCTACTATTATTACTAGTTAATTTTCAAGAACAAAAAGCCTCTTGTCAATTTGAATATAATTCCTTTCTATTTGTTTCTATATCTTCTCTCTATACAAAATTCAAATAGATGATAAACAAACTGAATTCTCTCCACTTTTTGAAAATTGATGATGAAGGCTAATGTTGTTCTCGTGAATGATGATGTACAAATCGATGACAAAGACGACAGAATGATGATGGGTCAACGAGAAACAACACGGTTGCTGAAAGTAATATGAAATGTTGATGCGATTTTTTTCTAATTCTTTTTGGGTTGGGATGAGACGTTGATAGCTTGGACGAATTTGGGTTGTTCATAAAACAAAATTTTACTGCTTGGCTTTTTATCAGTCTTCATCTCTTTCAGTGAAAGTTTGGCGGGAAAACGGAAGAAAAATTAGATGAGGGTGATGGTAATACTCGGGCAGTTCTTCTTCTCATTCAAAGTGATAATAATAATCGGATTTTGAGTTGAGTTTGGATCGGTTGTATGTGGAAATTAATTTGAGGGTGTTGATATCGATAATTGGTTTGGTGACGAAATTTTTAAATTAGGTGGAATTAAGGATTGAAGCAGTGTTCGATTATTGTTAGACATTGATTAGTTGGAACTGAGGAGAAAGAACTCAAAGAGAATCGCTGTTTGATATCATTCGTACTAATCTTTTCAGAATTCTGATGGAAAATTCATTATTCGAAACAAGTAAGCTCCCCATATTGGAGTATATTTCAAAAGTTGAAATATTTGAAGCCAAATTCTAGAATGAAAATGAATCTAAGGCACTTTCAATGTTAAAACTTCAGATTCTGTATCAATTGACTTCCATTTTTTAAAAGAAAATATCATTCCATTATTTGATGGAAATTTTCTTGTTTTCGAAAACAAAAAAACTTCACCAAAACAAACCGCTAAAAATATTAATCAAAAAAAATGCCAGAAAATCTCGTAGAAATCATCAACAATGCAAATGACGCTTCCCAAGTTCGTATGCCTGTTTTGATGGCCACTCTCAAAAGCCCACAATTAATCAGTAAACAGCCCTCTGCAAAAACTCCAGGTCAAGTTTTATATAAAGTAAACTTGTATGATACATCTTTACCAACACCATCATCACAAAATACTCTCACCGCAGTAATTCCAAAAGATAGATTTCCTTCTGATGTTAGTGATCCTGAAACAATAGCACCAGGAACAATATTTAATATTTCAAAATTTACTTTTAAAGCTCAGCCTGGAAAAGCTAAAGTTGTTATTTTACATACTTTTACACTTGAAAGTAATAACAATCATCATCATCAACAATCTACCACTTCAACAACACATGTAAATGAACAAAAACCTGTTACAAATGTACAACCACAAAGATCAAATCCGACAAGCAATCCTACTCCAAGTAGTAATGTTAAACCTCCATCATTCTCTGTAAATAATAGTCATTCTAATAATACTGTCAATAATCAACCACAACAAGTAAATAGAAATAATCAACCACAACCAAATACTTTCAACAGGCCACAACCACAACAAACAGCAACTAATAGTAATCCTGTACAACAAAGAAATCAACAACAAACATTTAATAGACCAAGCAATCCAACTAATAATGCACCTAGACAATCAGTAGGAAATGTAGGACCTCTTAAAACTAAACAAATATTACCATTAGTAGGTATTACTCCTTGGGTCAGTGATTGGGTAATTAAAGTTAGAGTTACCAAGAAAGGAGAACTTAAAAAATGGTCTAATCCAACAAAAGAAGGTCATTTATTTTCACTTGAACTAATTGATGAAGATGGAGTTGAAATTAGAGCTACATTTTTTACTAACAAATTTTATGATCATATTAAGGAATCTAAAGTTTACTTTATGAAAGGTGGTAAAGCTAAATCAGCTGATAAAAAGTATTCAAGATTACCACATAGTTATGAACTTACATTCTATGATAATTCAGTAATTGAAGAAGCTGAAGATGATCAAGCAAAGAATATTCCTCAAGGTCATTTTGAATTCATACCTTTCGAACAATTGAAAACTATTGAAAAGAAGAATGGTGTTGATATTGTTGGTGTTGTTAAATCAATTGGTAATTCAGAACAAATGACAATTAAATCAAAACAAGATCCAAATGCTATTGAAAAACAAACAACAAAGAGAGAATTAATATTAATTAACAAAGATAATGATGGTAATATTTATGAAGCTGCAATTACATTATGGGGAGAGGATAATATTTCTTTTAATATTGGTGATACTGTTATATTTACTGCACTCACAATCAAAGAATTCAAAGGTGGAGTTAAATTGAGTACATCAAAATCAACAAAAATTTTAACTAATTTTGATTTACCTGAAAGTAGAAGAGTTATGGAACAATTTGCAAATTTAGAAACTCCAATTGAAGAAATTAAGGGTGTTTTATTAAGTGCTATTGAATCAAGTGGATCATTTAAGAAATATTCTCTTGAAGATTTAGATACTGTCAGAGTACAAGATTTAGAACAAGAGAAGTTTAAATCAAAAACATTTTTCATCAGATCACATTTCTCTTTATTTAAAGATGGAAATTTAACCTATTGTGCTTGTGTAAATGAAGAATGCAAATCAAAGAAACTGAAGAGAGATGAAATGGATAACTCATATACCTGTCCTCTTTGTAATACTAAATATGACGAAACAACAGCAGCTCACAAGTATATGACTTCTGTTGTGTTAGGAGATCATACTTGTACAAAGACTTTAACTGCTTTTGACAAAGGTATGACATTACTTTTAGGTGTGCCTGCAGGTGATTTTTATGCACTAGATGATCGTACTAAGGATGAATATAAGTCCATTGCTCAATCTAAAATTGCCACTTATATGGTAAGAGCAGGTGTTCAAAATAATAATGAACAAGGACCTCAAGTTAGATTTTCCTTTGTTGGACTTAAGGAACCTGAATGGGCTAAAGAAGCAAAAGGATGTCTTGGTACAATCAATGCTTACTGCAGAACTTTTGGAATCTAAGTAAATTAAATACAAATATATTTCTATTTAAATTTTCCATGCTTTGTGATAGTTTGGTAAAATACTTCTTAGTGTGAGTAATTGTTGTTGAATTTGATGTTCATGTAAAGATCTAATCTTCTCTTTTTGTTTTAACATTGATTTTCTAGCTCCATTCAAACCAAGAATGATTGTGTAGGAGGGTAACTGACACATAGCTCCATTATCTCCACCCAATTCACACAAAGCATTAATGATACAATATTCCTCAATTTTCACATTATTATCAATTTTGCACTTGCATTCCAGTACGTTATAGTCACCAATTTTTACATTTCCACTAATATACACTCCAGCTTTGATATGATTGTTATTTCCAATGGTGAGTGTATCTGTTCCTTGATTGATTATTACAACTCCTTCCTCAATAATATTATTCTTTCCAATTTTAATTCCTTTTGAATTATTTCCACATTCCAAAACACATCTTGGATGTATAATTGTTCCTTCATCAATATAAATCATATGTTGTGATAGAAGAATATTTTCTTGAACCTTGTTATTAATCAGAAAGGAAGATGCTGTTGTTACTAAGGCAGAAAGAGGAGGTTTTACCATTGCACTACTAATAGCATCACGTTTGTTTAAATTAACCAAAGATATGGCACTCATCTTGTTCGGAACTGATAAACCTTGTTGTATTGGAGTTGAAGAGTTGCTGTTGTTACTGTTGGTTGTATTATTGTTTGAAGTAGTTTTTGATATTCCCTCTCGAATAGTTACATCATGACATACAAAACACGAGTCGTGAATAAAAACCATCCTCTAAAGGTTGTTGTGTATTTTTCTTTTTTATTGAATTCCAGCATGACCGAATGATTCTCTAATTATTGTTGTAATGTTGGAGAGGCATCTTTGAATCGATTCAGAAACCTTGTTGGATTGTTCATTATTGTTTGTTTCTTCCAATTGTAAATCTCCAGATATAAAGTTACGAACTATTAGTCCTTCATGAGAGTGTTTTTCTGAGAATTTTTGCATATACTTGACAACATGATGAGTGTTGATAAGGGCATGTCTTATTTGTGATGAGGAACCAACCATTACATCTTGATCATTGATACATCTCTGAATTAAAAGTAGTTCACTACTCAGTTGGATGGGTTCATAAGGATAAACTGTAATTAAATTGTTAATGGTGATAATTTTCAATGGAGATGGACTACTTACTGTCTATTGAGGAATGTTTGAATTGATCCATAGCAATTTCAATTAATTGATCCATTATTTCACCAAGTGTTTCATCAGTAAAATATTTTTCAAATAAATCAGAGTTGTCAATAAGGTAAATCCACAGATATCTTCTCAATACCCAAAGTGATTCGTGACCAGGGAAGAAAATAATTAAATACTGGCTATAATAGAATAATTTCAAGGAATATATTAAAAAGTATGGTATCTCCTTTTCATTTCCTAAATCCAATAGAGCTCTTTTGTAAGATTTCATTAAAATAATAATGTGGTTGACACATGAATGATCACTCACATTTCTCTTCAACCAATTAAATAAATCTTCCAATTTGGATTTGAGAAGATTCACTCGAATACTATTAACCTCTTCCTTTGAAGGTAAAAAATCACAGCTCATTAACATATTTACAAGTTGTTGTCTATAAGACCAAGAATAATAGTTTCTTGGGTAGATTGTTACAGTCTTTTCACAATTTGAAATTTCATTATTAAAAAATTCTACATTAATTGTGTCAGTCAGAAGCTAAACAGGAATGAAACCAACCTAAAAATTCGTCCCTATCGGAAAAGAACTTTCCGTTATTAAATATCAAATTTCTAATGATCCAACTTCTATGCTCCCATGAATCACAACTCTTTGGATGCTTTGTTGCTACTAAATTCAAAAATTTTAATTCCTTCAAAACAATATCACGATTGTCCTTGTTGTTCGTCAGGTATTCCTTTCTCCTACTCCATGCTGTAAAGCAATCGGCATTAATTAATAATATTGCTCTGGTAATTTTCAACATTTCCTCTTGAGTGTGATTGTCATGGTCAATTAATTTAGAATATGCATATCTGTACAACAATGGTAAACACCAAAATGATAATCCAATCCTATGATCCTTATACAAGAAGGGTATATTAGTTTCAACATGTCTTTAAAAAGTGGAGAAATAAGCTATGCAAAATATTGAGGTGAGGTAAGTTAGTTACTCGAGCAAAGAGAGGGCACCTCAGCACCTTCCATTTAGCAACGCGTAGCGAAATGAAATAGTTGTGATCGAAATTGGGTTTGGCAGAGCGGCAACTATATCGAGCTGCTTAAATGTTATTCCATTGAGAGAGGTAAGGATGATGATCATGATCAGTGAGCCTCCTTGACGATTAGCATCTACCTTTATTTTTAAGATCATATCCCCTAATACTACAGTAATCATCTGTAAAAAAAGTCGTTAAGCAATTGTTCTTTCTCTTTTAATATATACATTATTTAATAGTGATGAAAGATGAGTTCAATGCAGCCGAATGATGATAAAACACCACCAAATCAGCAAACACCGACTACTTCTACAAATCCTTTCGGTGCTGTTTTAAATAAGGCTGGTATACTCAGGAGGAGGATGTCAAGTCCTCATGGTGATAATATTAACAAAGCAGAGGCACTGGTTACTAAGCAATTATCAAACTTGGAGAACTCTATCAAGGATACAGTGAAAAAAACTGTGGTAAAATTTGGTAATGAAGTTGATGATTTGATCGATAATTTAAATAAGATTGAGGATACATCAGCATTATTGAAGGAACAGATAGAAAAAGAGGCGGATCTTAAAAGGAAGCTTACGGAAGTAGAAAAGGAAAATGAGGATTTGAAGAAACAAGTAGAAAAGTTAAGCAAAGATTATAAATCAAAATGTGATGATGTTGAATCAAAGGATTCTGCCATTGAAAAACTACTCAAGAGAGCCGCAGAAAGAGAAAAGGAGCTTAATGATACTAAGGATTTGCTAAGACAAAAAAATCAGAAAATTTCCTTTCTAGAAAATATCCACTCTGAAATTTTGAAAAATGCTACAAAAGAGGAGAAATTTAAATTGAGCTATATAGATTCAGAAACAAAGAGGATGGTGTTGGAAAATGAAGTCAGCGATATGAAGAGAAGTCTGGAAAGTATGCAAGCTGAACAAGGTATCAAATCTTCTTCCAAGAGATTCCAAAATCAGTTGGAAGCGCAAGCTCTTGAAAAGGAGAAGGATAATCTTGAGAAACAAGTACAATCTCTTTTAAAACAATGTAAAGATACTGAGAGACAACGAGATGCTTGTAAAAAGATTGCCGCAGAAGCTAATGATAAAGTTACTAGAATGGAAGCAACATTAAAGGAATGTGAAGATAAGCGAGTGAAGGCAGTTGAAGAAACCATGAAGAGAAGTACGGAACTTAAGAATTCAGCACAAAAGATCAAGGAGTTGGAAACCAAATTGGCTCTAAGTGAACAAAAGATTCAAGATATCGAAGATCTTACATTGTTATCCAAGCTCCATGAGGAAGAAATGAAGGGAACCGGATCTGTAGAACAGTTGAGAAGACTGCACACCTACAGGCAAAATAAGCTGGATAAGGCCAATTCAAGTTCTTCTGTACAACTTCGTATCCTTGAGAAGGAACATAATGCTTTACGAATGAATTATGATCTTACCATGATGGAAGTTAGTAACTTATTTGATCTTAACCAATCCTTAACTTCACAATTGAAGGAGCTTAAAGAAGGAGCAACACCTACAAATTCCGAAGAATGGAAGATTTTAAAGCAAGAAGAAAAATCAGAGTTGGAAAATTTACAAACAATTCAAAAGTTAAAGGAAGAAATTGATAGATTGAGGGAAGAAAATGACAAATCGAAGAATGCCATTGAAATTAAATGTATGGAAATCTCAAGCTTTAAGGATCAAATTGATGAAATGAAATCAAGATTTCAAAATTTGTCAACCGAAGCTAAAAGTGATTATGAGACTTATGCCGAGAGGGAAACCAATTTATTGCGAAGTATGGATGCCTGTGAGCAAGTTATTGAAGAAAAGAAGAAGGAAATTGTTGAACTCGTGTCTACTAATAACACATTGAAGCAACAAATAGAAGAAGTGAGCACAACAATGAATGCAAAGATTGAAGAAATCCAGGAACAAAGTAAAAAGGAAATTGAAGAAATCACAGAAAAAAGCAACAAGAAGATTGAAGAAATTACAGAGAAAACCTCTAAACAAATTGAGGAAATTACGGAACAAACTTCAAAACAAATTGAGGAGGTAAAATCACAATATCAAAAGGAGCTTTGTGAAGCATCAGTTATCACTGATCCAAATGATCAATCTGAAAATGCATCCCAAACAGAACAAATTTCTGGAGATCTTAACTCTAAATCAGATATTGAATCAGAATTGGATACTCTCAATCAACAACTTGAATTGGTCACTTCTCAAGTGAAAGAAATAACTGCATTGAAACAAGCAGAAAAGGAGAATTTTGATATAGATGATAACAGCCAAGAAACAGGAAATGAAGGTTTTGCTTGATGAGAAAAAGAGAAACCTAGAAGAAATCATGTCCCTTAATAATCAAAGAACCAAACTTGAGGACATTGTAAAACAAGAAACAGAAAAGTTGGAACGTATTGTAAAACAGAAGAATCTTGTAATTTTAAGCCAAAATGATGTAAACTACGAAACACAACCAAGCAACATTGAAATCATTGAAACTATTGAAACAAATAATGAAACCTTTTCCGTACAGGGAAGCAAAGAGGAGGAAGAGGACGTTGATGAGTTTGACATTGTTTATTCTAATGAAATTCAAACTCCTAATCATTTAGAATCTGAAGAGCAAGCCAATACTGATGACGATATTTGTAATGTAGATTTACCACAGGATGGAACTAGTATTTCTCAAAACTATGAACCTACTCCTGATTATTCATTACGGGAAGACCTCGAGCATGAAGACGAAATTATGAAGAGAGTCAAAGAACTGCAATCTTGTTTAAGTCCAGATTACGCTCTTACATCATATGAAGATGTGGAGCAACACCTTGGACATGAAGCCCAAACGAACACTACACCAATGTCTCTTGATCATTCTGTTGAGGGTACTCCCCTTACTCCTCTTAGTTTGTTATCTCCACAAACTGATGAACAGAGCTTGTCTGAGAAAAAGGATGTCTGTGTTGAAACAGATGTATTCTATGAGATTGAGCCAACAACCAAAGTCACCAAGTTTGAAAAGCTGTTTACCCAAAAGTGGAATGATTTTGAAGAAGATGAAAGTGATTATTTCCTCAACATTCCTTCACCAAAAACTGCTAAAAAACAAGTCTACTATTATGAAAAGAAATATTTACATCTCAAGATGAAATATAGACAGATGGTTGAAGAACTTGTCCGATTTGAACTTGGATCAAGACAATACAAACAAAGAACTCGTAAATATAGGGAAGATCTGGAAACCTCTAAGAAGAAACTTGTTTCGCTTAATAAGGAAAAGAAAGAGTTGGAACGTGATCTTAAAGCCAGAATTTTAGGTCTCGAAAAGAAGCTCAAGAGGAATCAATAAATTGTAAAGACATTATATAACAAATGTTTAACTGGTATAAATTTTTACAATACTGTCAGCACCACCCGAAGCCAGTAAATCTTGTGAATGATGATAGGAAACACAATTAATAGATTCATCAAACTTCTTTCTATGACCAGGAAGTTCTTGAACACAAGACTTGGAACCAATATCCCAAACTCTTAGAGAGGAGTCATGACCAACAGTTGCAAAGTATAATCCACTACGATCAAAGGCCACTGAAGTAACTGCCTCCTTGTGACCAACCATTTGACTAAGTACCTTACCACTTGATGAATCATAGAATCTGATCTTCTTATCTTCATTAGCAGTTACTATGATTGGGAGTTTATCGTGACATGCGAATTGATAGACTAATGCGTCTGTCTTACCATCATCAATATTCTCTGAAATCCATATTGATTTTCCTGTTTCCACATCAAAAGCAGCAATTTTAGAATTAGTGAAAGAGGCAATAAACTTGGAAGTATCACTTGGCAAGAAAGAAACGCAAGTAGGTGTTCCAATCTTTGAAAGCATGAAAGTTTTCTTAATTTCTCCTCTTTCATAATCCCAAAGAATAACTGAATCGTCAGAACTTGCTGATAACAGTGATTGATTACTTTCATTTAAGGAAAGAGACCAAACAACATCTGTATGTCCTTTGAGTGTAGTCTTTAAGAATGGAGTAGCAAAACCATAATTTGTGTATGGATTATGATCCAATTGAGGAATATCCCATACAATAATTGTTTCATCAAAACCTGCACTAAAACAATGTGATGAACCACATTTAACAGTACAAACTCCTCCTGTGTGACCTCTCAATGTTTGAATTGGAGTATCACTGTTTCTTGTTAATATTATTCAAATTAAAAATGAAACTTACTTAGTACCAGTGAGTCCAGAAACATTCCAAACCTTTAATGTACAATCCTCGGAACCGCTAATCATGCAATTCAAAGTTGGGTGGAATGCAACAGATCTTATAGAATCCAAATGATGTCTAAGAGTATATTTAGGTTTCCAAGAAATTGGTTGATGGTGGATAATTTGTGGTTGTTGGACTGGCATTGGTGGTAATTGTGTAGGTAGTTGTTGAGTTTCTTCAGTATTCCATGATAATGTCTTCCTTCCGAAAAATGTTCCTTCCTCTTTGCTATTTGAATTATCTTCATCCTTCCAAGGTTTAACTTCCTCTAACATGTCATCAGGAATTTTAGCTCCAATCTTTTTCTCAATTAATTTATCAGAATATCCTCTTTGTCTTAATTGTGTAATGAATTTTCTCATATCCTCATCCTCAGGAATCTCATTAGAAGAACTGTTTTTATGCTTGTTCTTCTTTTTATGCTCTTTTGTTGGTGTTGTAGGCAACTCTGCAACTGGTTCTTGTTTTGGTTTTGTTTCTTGTATTGATGACTCATTTTCTGTTGTTATTACTGTAGGTGAATTAAAGACTGGTGATTGAATATCAGATTTTGGTGTTGATGGTGTTGTTTCTGTTGTTGCTAAACCAGCATCTTTACTTGGTTCAGAACTTGGTAATACCAAATTAGAATTCATAGCAGTCGATGGAATATTGTCGGGTATGTCCACAAGGAGGGACATTAAATCTGATGAATCAATTTCTTTCAAATAGCTACAGAAAATAAGAAAATCTTAATTTACACCGATCATTAACAAAACTTACCCTCTTAAAAGTTCTAAACTCTTTGGTTTTGCTCCGGATGTAGTTATACTAGTTGTAGAAGCAGGTTTACTTGGAGGAACATCATTCACTGGTTTTGCTGTTGTTACAAGTGATTCACAAAATGAAATCAAGTTCTTCTTGTAATCACCATCATTAGTTTCTGTGTTTTTAATATAATCTACAAGTGTTGAATATTTTGATCTTTCCGTTCGAAGAGCAAATTCTAACATTTTGATTCTACGCAATAAATCATATTGTATCTTTTCTTGACTTTTACGAAAAGCTTCAAGATGCGAAATAGTTGTCGATAACTCTCCTCTCTCTAATTCCCATAACTCCTTTTCATTCTCGTATTTACGAAATTCTCGTTGTAGAAAATTTATAGTTGTTGGGAAATTTAATTTTTGTAGTAGCTGATTATTTACAGAATTATTCATACTATAAAATCCACTACCATTATTTGTTGGAGTATTTGTATTATTAATTGATGAAGAAGAGGTGGGTGATGATACACCATTATTATTGGGTGTGGCAAAACCACTCATTTTTTAATCTTTTGATTTTTCATCATCTATCACTTATTCTTAGTGGCAAAGGAAAAATTCAAGAAAAACAAGGCTTGATATCATTATCATTATATAGATTATCTCGATGATACCAGGAACGAATGGCTTTAAAGTGTTAAGGTTGAAGAATTTGATTTTTTAATACATTCTCTCATACAATGATGAGCGCACAATTTATTATTATTATTAATATTTTCAAAATTAAATCATAATGATGACGACAATTACATTAAGAGACACTTTTTTTGTTTCTTAGCAGCATAGGTTTCCATTTGTTCCAAATCCGAATCATCAAGTCCCTTAATAAATTTAAATAAATATTAAATATTTTAAATATTTTAAATATTTTTTACAATAATATTAATAAATATATAATTATTTAAAAAAACAAACCTTCTTTCTGAATTGTCCATTTGCTTGGTAAAGACATCTTAATAAAATATTCATTACATAATCAACACAATCCACTGAAACTTGAGGTAACTCAATGAAGGCAGTCATATCTCCTACCTTCTTTGCAAAATTGATAATATCATCATGTGGTATTCTATCTTCGATATTTCTTTTCACTGGACCTTTTGGATTCCAATCAAATGAAAATAAGACAAATGGCATTTCCTTTTTTGCTTTCTTTTTGACACTTAATATTTCAGGAAGGTATTTTTTTTCTAATAATTTCAGATGCTCCTTCTCGTATGGATTGAAACAGAGAACAAATCCTGTTGAGTAATAGTAGGCATCTTTTCTAATTCCAATAGTCTTTAATTTTCCATATTTGGAATATTTAAATATTATTCAAAATATTTAAAAGACATACTTCTGCATCATCGTCATCTCTCAAATCACGAGGATCGAATGTAACTCTATGATCTGCACTCAAATTAATTACGTAATTAGAGTGTGCAAAATAAATTGGTAATTCCATTTCTTTTGGAACTTTCTTCTTTCCGTGAGTGTACAGAACCTTTCGAAAAACAATTTGAATTATCCAAAACATGTAAATTCCATTAAAATCCCAATAAACATACTCCTGTTTTATAACAATCTTTAGGTCCTACAAAACTAATGATAATTTTTTCGTCCATTTCGTTATCGGAAAGTACTGCAGTTCTGGCAACCTCATGAAGTTTATCCTTCATCCCTTGAGAAACTGCCATTATCTGGCTAGGTGAATATTTAGACATTTTTTTGATGATTGTTGATATCATTGACAGTATGAAAATCTGAAATCTTGCCGTAAATTTTAAGTCATAAAAAAGCCTCAAGACATCTACGGAAATCAAAACCACTTATTACAATGGAATTTTTGAACGTGTGCTGCAATTTTGAAAAAGAATTATTATTACACCTAACTTTAAAAAAATGGCACAACTTGAATCTAGCTCTTTCAATGCTAAATTAATAATAAATGAATTGGATCGTATAAAGGCTGATTATTTGAAGACTTGCTCCGATCATGGTGATTGTATTATTAATTCTTCAAATTCCGATTGTTTAAATTCTTCATCACATAAAACTTTGGTTCAATTTATTGGAGAGGAAATGAAATTGAAACATGCTGTCAATGTGACCGTTCATGGGAAATATCCACAGAGATTAATTTGTTTGCATTATAATCAAACGAGAGCAAATTTTGAAAATTCATTGACTAGGGCATGTCGTGGAGTAATTGTAGATTTGGAAGAGATGAGGATTGTTCATATGCCTTTTTCAAAGTTTTTCAATTTTAATGAACCAATGGCTAAGAGAGATTCAGAAATTATTTCAGAACATTTCGATCATGTTAAAATTTATGAGAAATTCGATGGATCAATTGTGAATTTTTACTTTTTTGATGGAGAATGGAGGGTGGCTTCATCATCAACTCCTGATGGAAGTGCCAAGATGGGATTTTATTCAGTTTCAAAGGATAAAGAGGAAAATGAAAAACATAGACAGGAATCAAAGACTTTTGTATTTGCTGATTTGGTGTGGAATGCTTTTAATGACCTCGGTTTCAAAATACCACCAACAGAATTTGAGGGAAAATATTCATTTACATTTGAATTATTAACTCAAAAACATCCATTAGTTGTACAACATCCAGAACAGGATAATTTAATTTTACATGGTGTGAGATGCTTGGAAACATTTTCAGAAAAATCAATTGAACCATTTGCTCAACAATTCAATTGGAAATACGCAACATGCGTTAAGGAAAAATTCGGATTCAAATCATTGGAAGATGTTTCCAAGATGGCTGATGAAAGAAATGCCTATGAACACGAAGGGTTTGTCGTTTGTTATGAAACTCCAGATAACAACGGGTCTGAATCAGTTGATTTCATTAGAGTGAAGATTAAAAATTCTGAATATGTGAAAATTTCACTCACCTTATTCGATTCCGTGGAAAAAAGAGAAAACTCCTTTATAGAAATTATTAAGAAGAATGAATCTAGTGAATTTTTAGCTTATTTCCCTCAATTCGAATCGGCTTTCCACAGATTAAAGTTAGAATATAACTCCATAGTGGAAAAGTTGAACAATGTTAGAGGGAAAATAGAGGGAATAGTTGAGGAACTTGTAAAACAGGAAACTGACACTATCAGTGTCACAAGGATGAAAGCTCTTCAATCCATTGCCATTCAACAAGCCAAAGATGAACTCAAATTCTCCAAAACGATTGCAGATATAATGTTTGGATTATGTTCTGATAGACAACTCATGGTTGAGGATGTTCTCAAATCAATGCCTCTTAAACGATACAAAACTCTCCTTTTCTAATTTATTCCAATATTAATTATGCATAAAATCTAACAATTTACATTTCTTCCATGAATTGACGAGTTCAATTACATCAATTACACATTTTGATTTGTGCTAACGAGGAGAAGTTGAAATAAGCTTCTCCCTAGATTGTAAAGTTGCTCAACTGCGCCAAAACAATCGCACAATTTCAAAAAAAAAATCAAACTAATTGAATAATGACTACGTGGCCCGAACATAGAGTGTTCAAAAGGCTTCACGGAGGAGCCTTTGTGTTGCTAGCAATTTATTGTACATTTAAACGAGTGTTTAGTCATGAAGCTTTGGATGCCTTTCCGGAACGTGCCACTCGATTGGATATTTGGATGAAGAATATGTTTTTATTGATAATGGCAACATTGATGAGCTATTATTCGATTAAAAGAATACTCTCGGATATATTTGTAAATTTAAAAGGAATTAAGAGACAATTATTATTTATTATTTTAATTTATTTATCATTGGCATTGTATGGACAAGTTTATTCTAATATGAGTGGAAGAATGAAATCATTTTACTTTAGAATTTTCATAACATATGTTGGTAATTTGTGGCAAATGATAGCCATGCTATTCCTTACATTTTTGCTAGTGTTTTATGTTCCGATTTACTACATGATGAGGAAATTGAGTGACAATTTTGAGACAATGAAGAAAATTATATTATTTATTTCAGTAACTTTGTGTTTGTTTGGACTTTATCATACTTTGAGTCCAAGAGTTGTAATGGAACATTCAGTGAACGTTTCAAAAGGATTGGATCAAAAGAGATACATTAAGATTATTCCTATTAGTGATGTACATTTGGGGCATTCAATGAGTGTTAAGGATTTTTCAAATTTGAGTCAGGACATTTTGAATATTGTAAATAGAGATCCAGAAAATACGCTTGTACTTTTTATGGGAGACTTTTTCACTTTTGAATCAGAATTTAACGTTGCCTTCGAAGATGCAATTTATGAAGGATTGAAACCACTCCAATCCATTCACAAGAATGTCTATGTAGCTCTAGGAAATCATGATATAGATCTTCTGGATACTGTTCTTTACCAGCTAAAAAGATTACAAATTACAATTCTTACAGATGAAAGTTTGGTATTGAAGAAGAAACGAATTCAATTGACAGGTTTCAATTACTTCTTTAAGAATGCTGACATTTTATCTAAACAAGTAGCAAGTAATGCCAAGATGGAGAAGGATGTAGATTTAAGACTTTTATTATTACATAATCCTTCTCACTTTAAATATGCTGCTAGTGAATTGAATGACAAGATTCCATCTATTACTTTTAGTGGACATTTTCACGGTGGACAATTCAGTGCTCGTAATTTCTTCAGATCTCTAAGGATAGGTTTTGTTGAGGCTATTACTGGTCATCCTGACTATGAATGGTATGGATTTGATTTTGAATCTGAAACTGTCAAGTCCCTTAGCTCTATTGCTTTGAAACCTTCCAATCCATTACTCTATGTTTGTTCAGGGGCTGGTTTTTATGGACCTCCTTTACGAATTGGCACATCCTCCGAGTTACCAATTATTCATATCAATTACTAATAAATTCCATATCTTTTTCAATTTGCTGCTCACAAAGCATCCAATTAAGTTAAATAATTATTGAGGTGAACATTCCAAATTGCTATTTTTCAATTTTTAAAAAACAAAAAAATTAAACTAGTTTCATCTTCGCTCTGTTGGTCCTAAAAAATCAAGATTAATAATAGGAAGAACAATAAACAGGAACATTGGACGAAGCAAAAAATTGATACTAGCAGAGATCTGATCATTATGGAATCATCATCATCGGAAAATTTAAAAAGCAAATGGGAAGTGAATAGGAAAAGTTGTCTCATAACAAGTACTTCTGCGGATGCTCCTCGACTTGAAATTTATATAAAGAGGGGAGTTAATTTGGCTTTTAGAGAAAATAATGGTATGTTTAAACGAGTGATGATTTTACTAATAATAATAATTTATAATAATATTAATTATTTATTTATACTTCTCATCAATCATCATCATCAATAATTAGATCCATTCCTTGTTGTGTGGTCTCATGCAAGATCGAGTGCAACCTCTGATTATTATACGAGTAGAAAATTAAAATCAAAGACAGCTAAATCATCAGCTAATCCAGAGTGGAGAGAAGTTTTTGAGGTGAGTTGTTTTGTATTGGTCAATCTAAATAATATTATTTAAATTATTATTATTTTGTAATAATTATTAAACTTTTAGGTATCTGTTACTTGTGACGACAATAATAATCCACTTGATACAATTTCAATTTATATATGGGACAAGGATAATTCTAAATTGGACGATTTCTTGGGATCGGCTGATATTCCACTTTCGACAATTATTAGAGATAGGGAAAATGTAATGAGTCTTCCATTGGATGGAGTAGAAAGTGGACAACTTGATATTGTAGTATATCCTCACAATTTCGGAAAGGAAGATTCTTCTAAAATTGAAATTTCTGCATATCTGAACTCGTCACTCATTCAAAATTTAGGAGGTGGAACTGCTCCATCAATTAAGAATGTTTCAAGTTTTTTAAATACCAAGAAGGATAGTAAATTGAATAATAGATATACCATTATTAGAAACTTGGAAAAGGGTGGTTTTGGAATTGTAAGTTTTGGTTTCTTTGGAGCTGGATTTGACATTTTTCAAAGGTGTTTGTGGTAAAGGATGAGAAAACAGGAGAAGAAAAAGCTTTAAAGAAAATCATGTGTAAAACATTGGAAGACGCCAACAGAGCAATCAAAGAAGCATGGCCATTTAAGAGCTTGGTTCATGAAAATCTTGTATTATATGAAGATATGTTTTTGGATGTTGAACAAAATATGGGAGAGTTTATATTCTATGTTTGTTATATTATGCCATTCTATAAACAAGGAGATTTGCATGCTTTATTAGAAGGAAAGCAAAGATCAAAGCCAAAGAAATATTTTAAACCTGTAGTATTAGCAAATTGGATTGTTCAAATAGCCAAGGGCATTGAATATCTGCATAATTATAAGGTAGTTCACAGAGATTTGAAACATAAGAATATTTTCTTTACCGAGGGATACAAACAGTTAAAGTAAGTTTTCACATAATTATGGAACTAACTGATATCTATTTAAATAGGATTGGAGATTTTGGCTTTGCAAAACAAGTAGAAGAAGGAAGAGCTTATACTCAACTTGGAAGTTCAGGATATATTGCACCAGAAATTCAGACCTCCTCTTCTGGTTATGGGCTTGGTGTAGATATTTGGAGTTTTGCAGTCATGGTCTATGAAATGATTACATTGAAAATTGGAAGAGAACAAATCTCTCATGCCATACTGGCTCAATATAACTTTGATGATTATTGGAAGAATAATATTGAAGCTGAGGTCAAGAAAGCTTATCCTGATCCACAAATACATTCTTTACTTATCAACTTTTTGAGTAAGACACTGCGGATAGATCCTAACGAAAGAGCTAGTGCATCCGAATGTGTGAAAATGGCTAGAGAACTCAGACAAATGTTTGTTGAAAAGGAAAAATAAACTTGTACAATATATTCTTTACTTGTCAGTTACTTGCTCCTTTACAAAATCATAATTTAACGGGAAGTCCTCATTTGCTTTGAGTTCTTGTTCAAGAGCATTCATAATCGCAAGTACAACATCCTCTCTCCAATAACGACCAGCAACTTGAATGCAAACTGGTAACCCCTTACTATTCTTAAAGTTTTGATTACAAATCTTAAGTGGGAGTTCATTTGGGTTTTTAGAGAGAGGGCAGGAAATGTGATTTTCTTCTTGTTCTGATTCTGAAACTCTGGTTATAGGACAAACACCAGCCGGGAGTCCAAGGTAATTGAAAAGATGTACATATGTCATGTTCAAAACAACATCTGGCACATTCTCATGTTTACAATTGACAGAGCTTGCAGGGCACAAAACAGCATCATATCTTCCCTTATCAAGCAACTCGAAGAATGATCTTCTGAAATCATCTCTGTTAGCTACATGTCCCCACAATTCTGAAACAGTAATAGGAAGGAAACTATCCATTGATTTGGCTAAAATTGTTTGACCCAACCATGAAACCACAGTTCCCAACACTCCAACAAACCATTTCGGTAACAAGGATACATATTTGATACTCTTGGCCATTGGTGTTAATTTACTTCCAGCTATTTCCTTTCTATAACAGCTCATTCCATCTCCCATTAAGAAATGAACATAGCTCCTCCAATTCTCAAATGTTTTCATTTCTTTTGGAAGTTCAATTTCTTCGACGTGAGCTCCAAGTTTTCTCAATGTTTGAGCTGCCTCATCAAGACCTCTTTTAACTGATTTTGGAACAGTGAGTATTCCATTGTCTTTGAAAAGTGCAATTCTCAACTTGGAAATATCAATCTTGTATGGATCTCTCAACTCTACAGGTGGATGCTTGATAGATTCATGTGAAAATCCACTAGAATAATCATCGTATTCATATCTTGTTAAAACTTTCATGGCAGTAATCAAGTTACTTGTAGATCGTCCCATAGGACCCATTTGTGACATGATAGCTTCCATTCCTCTATACAGCTCAGCATGTCCACTCAATGTTAATCTTCCACTTGTTGGTTTCAATCCAAATATTCCACAATGTGATGAAGGCAATCTAATAGATCCTCCAATATCTGATCCAATTCCCAATATTGATCCTCCAGCTCCAATAATTGCTCCTTCTCCACCACTACTTCCACCAGAGGTACGTGTCAAATCGAATGGATTATTGGTTCTTCCATAAACTGGATTATCAGAATCATCAGCAGCCAACATTAATGCAACATTTGTCTTTCCCAAAACGATGGCTCCAGCATTCTTTAATCTCTTCACAAGAATTCCATCATCCTGAGCGAGAATACCCACTCTACTGCTTAAACCCATTGTACATTGAGTTCCTTTAACATGAATAGACTCTTTAATGGTAACAGGAATTGAAAATAAGGGTTTTTCACAGAGAATCTTCTCAATCCATTCACTCATTAAATTTTCATCTTGATCCGTAGGTCTCTCCTCAGATAACCACTTATCCAATTTCAATGCCTCTTCTCTGGCCTCTTCAAAGAGTGGAATACAAACAGCATTTAAAAGTTTGTTGGTTTTCTCAATTCGTGAGATGAAATATTCAATCAATTTCAGTGATGTTAATTCTCCTCGGAGCACTTGACGAGATAATTGTTCAGCAGGAATTTGAAAAATTTGTTTTCTATCATCATCAACATGTTGCGACATTTTTTTTATTTGTATATGCTCATTAAAACTTCATCCAACAAATTGATTGATGTCCAAATTAGTCAAATTAAATATTTAAATATTCTTTAATAATTTAAATATTTAACATTTAAATATTTAAAAAAAAATGATGAACAAAATATCTATCGCTCATCTTCCCTACTTTTTAATGAAATGTCCTCCTCCGAGAATTCACGATCCAAATCGCCAACTTGCCATAGACCATCTAATCCAACAATGCTTAAAACATTCAATAATTTCCTCCCCGAAACATGCTCAATTATTTCGTTCCAAACTCGACCAATACAATCATATTGGATTAATTTATAATTGTTATTATCCATCGAATTTAAATTATCAAAATGTTGTTGATGTTGATGATGCTGGAAAGGCTTGCCAACAAGTACAATTGCAACATTTGAAATTTATTACCAATTATTTCTTCTTCTTGTTTAGTGTTGATGATCGGATTGATAGTGTTGTGGAGAATGATGATAGGGAGGCGATGGAAAGGAAGAATTGTTTGATTGATCAGTTGGTTGAGGTTTTGAGGGTTTATAGAAAGTTGGAGGATGGTAAGGTTGAGAGTAAGGATCCACATGTCAATTTCCTGATTCAAATTATGGAGGATTTACATTTAATGACTGGAAATCAGGAGACAATTGATAGATTTGTGGGAAATATGGAGGGATTTTTCAATATTGGAGTGAGGGGTAATCAAGAGAATGAAACACCTGAAAATTATTTGGAGAGGAGAATTTATGATAGTGCCACTTATGCCATGTTGAATGTTTTGGAAATTACTTCGAGTAGAAATGCAGTTGGGTTGATTGGGGAGGATTACAATACTGAACTCTTCTCAAAAGCTCACAGATTGTGTGCTATTGTTTTTTCAATGGTTAATGATTTACTTTCCTATCATAAGGATGTGGTACTGCCATCAGGAGGAAATTTATTGGGATTGGATTCGAATTTATCGTATATTCAGGTATTGTTGAAGAATAATAAGGATCTTTCATTAGAGCAGGCAACAAATCAATGTTTAGACTATATCCTTGAATCGAAATCTCAATTTGAGGCCATTATGAAATTGTGTGTAGATAATTGTAACGAGAAGCAATTGGATTATATTAGAGGAGTAGAAAAGCTCATGGATGGAATGTGTCTTTGGATGCTCTATTCCAACAGATACAGACACGAGGAGCAAGTTTATGAGGAATTGACAAAATTGGTTGATGAGGAAAAATTCTAGATTTTGAAATGATAAATTTATATTCACACATTAATTGTTTACAAGTATTGAAGATTATGTTGTTGAATCTTATATCTAGAGAATGTATCCAGGGCAAGGTTTGACTTGACAGCATTGAACAGCTTATCGAACAAATCAAGTTGTCCTACACCTTTAACAATAACACCCATTTCCTTCTTTACAACATGGCCAGCAAGATTGATTGGAAAGGATGATTTTTCCTCCATTAAGAAGGTCTGAATGATACTCTCTTGTTTGATCATTCTCTCATGAGTATGTTTAAATGTCTTGTATTCCAATACTGCATCCAAGAATAACATATTTTCCTCAGATTTTTCAGATTTACAGAATTGTTTAAATCTTTCCTTTTCTTCAGAGTTTAAGAGTAATCTGTCAAATTCATTGTCCATTGAGAAGAGTGAACTGGATTTAGAAATTGAAGAGCCCAACATTTGTGATGAAATTCTACCAACAAAGACAAACATATGTTGATCTCCAGATGACATTTTAGATTTGGTGATATAGGCATCAAAATCAATATTCTTTCTCTTCTTTGTGACACCAGTGAATGGATGTGACATGAGATCATCATAACTGGAAATAACTTGACTCAAGCCCTCACCTGCTTTGGCAGCCTCTTTCAATTGAGGGAAGATTTTATCGAGAGGCATCTTGGTAATTCCTTCAACATCCACAGCACTATAACCAAATCTTTCATAGAATGCAGTGTTTGCATGTGAAATAAAACCATCAGGTGTAACTGTCAAGACAATATCCTTAATACTATTCATAATGGAGGTTGTTCTTTCTTCAGCAACTGAAATTCTTTCTAAAAGCTTTTTCAATAATTCCTGCTCTTGAATTTGTTGCTCCAAGAGAACATCCAAACTATCCAACATGTAATTAATATTCTTGGAGACAGTTCCTAGCTCATCAGTACCTGTTGTTGAATCTGAAACTGAAACTCTTTGTTTGCTGTCATTGGATGCTGTAATACGTTGAATTTGAGTGGTGAGTGTTGTGAGACGTGACAAGACTCTTCTCTCAATGAAAAAGATGACAATCATGGAAGCAATGGCACAAACAACAAGCAATAAACCAATGGCCAACAAGACCGATTGAATTCCCAACAAGTAAACATCTCTTGCAATATCAGTTCTTACAATCATCAACTTGTTACCATAAATATCATTCACTAATTCTAGAGAGGCAAATCTTTGTTCACTCAACATAGTTCCATTAGTTTTCCAGCATTGTCTCTTTGAAAGAGAATCAGAAGAGAGAACTTCATAGGCAAAAACATCCAAATTGTCCCAATCAGCAGAAGTTTGATAAACATAAGTTCCATTCACTGAGCTCACTTGTTTAGAATAACTTGAAACAACTGCATCACTTGTATCCGAAAGTAAATGGAATGAGCAACACAACTGAGCACTATTTGCCAATGCATTAATAAATTTCGAGCTCATAATTCTACCAAAAACCAAAACTCCTGAAGTATCTGATTGATCTGTATAATCACTCACAGACAATGGAGATGCAGAAAGCATAACAAGTTGTGAATTGTAATTATAAAATCCACCATTTCTAGTATTTGGAGAGTCCATGTTTTTCATCAATGGATGACTTGATGGGAGGTATTGTAAAAACGTTGGAAGTGATGAAATACTTGTAGAAATAATTCCAGTTGAGAAATCAATTGATCTTGGAACAGCAACTGTTCCATTCTTGAAATAATAAACAACCCAATTAACTTTAGATGATGTCATGATTGCCTTTGGAAAGTTTGAATCCATATAATCACTAACTTCATTGACAGTTGCCAAATTATTGGCATATCTCTTGAAAATATCATACGGAACTGTCCAAGCAGAAAATGGCAATAAATTCTACAATTCAATTCATAACAAAAATCAATATAATCCATTAACAATATAATTTAAAAAACAATATAATCATCAAATTACCAAATTTCAATCAACCTACAACTAAATTAATATTCAAATCATCATATAAAACTTTCATCATTCTCCTAGAAGCATTCGAACTATCATTCTTCTCCAATTGACCAAAATTCACAGGTAAAAGAGTTCCAATAATCACAACAAATGCCAAAATCATAATTGTAAACATGAATGTTAAAACTACAAGTGTTGTAATTCTCAAACTCTTTAAACAACTCCAAACTTGTTCCTTATTTGGACCTTTTCTTTCTCCATTTCCAAACAAATTTTTATCCTTATTCTTCTCCACAATTCGTTGAACTTCTGCTTTTAAAGGATCGACAAGTACGAGTCCACTATTTACTAAAGAAGATGATGTGGACTGTCTCTTGTCATTTGATGAAATACCCATTGATTGATCGGTAGAGGATTGGCTTCCTACAGAGCCGATAATAATGGCTTGATTTTCAGAAGGTGATGTTGCCATGGGTGAATTTTTGTATTGTTGATGTGCTGACAGCGAATTTGAACTATTGACACTTGACGTCACAGGAAGAACACCTCCTGTTGTTGTAGTTGTTGTGTTGTTGTTATTGTTGTCTGTTGGAAGGATATTGCTGAAGGTATCCATTTCCTTGCTCATTTTTTTGATTGGCAGGTGGCAGGTATTGGATGACTTTAATTTTTTTTGTGATCGAAAGGTTTCTCTTGTGTCAAAGTTTCCGTTATGTTTGTTGGTAACATGCCATCTGTCAGTTATCGATTTGGACAATCAAAAGTTCATATGACACGAAAACTCATAATAGTTTGAAACTTCTGCCATCCAAGAACCTTTTCTTCACATTTATCAGAATTCATATCTATTCTATTAGAAACAATCCAAATAATAAACAATTTCTTTATTACATTCCAATAAATAATGCAAAAATAATCAATACGAAACTCAACCAAGTACTATACGAAACTTGATAACTTTCACTCGATCTACTGGTACGTGCCACAAAAGCTCCAAAACTTCTTCCATTACCAAAAGTTCTCACATAACAAGAAGGACAATTTTTCACATTATTTCTCTGCCAAGCACTCAAATCATAGGCATAACCAATAGTTGCATGAATTTTCTTTGAGAGAATCATTTCGAATTGTTCATCATATCCTAAAGGAAACTTTTGAGCGAGTGGGAATGATTGGTTAGCTACACCTTCATATAAAGTTCCTGCATAATATCCAATTTTGTAAAATGGTTGATTGAGTTGTGAAATGGAAGTGGCATTGACATATTTATCCATGTCTAGCTCACCACGAAGGAAACCATCAAAAGTGAAACCATATGGACATGAAGCAAATGTAACAAGTTTTGTTCTTTCTTCAGTAATGATAGCATTAGAAACCACAACGTCACATGTTCCACTATTTAAGGCATTTGTCATGGAATCGAAAAATCCTTGACTTGTGTTGACAAGTACATATTGAGCTTCCAATGTTGTTTTGTAATTGGTATTCAATTGATCGATAATTCCTTTACCAATCATTCGATACAAGTCAAAATAAACCTTTTCTAATTCTGTCACATCTTCATAACACATCTTTAATGATTTGACAGATGAAGGAATTGGATTTCTTGTTGGGTAGGCAGGTAATTGAGGACTACATTGAGGAACTGTGAATGGTAAATTGACAGTCACAAAATCTTGAAAACTTTGTGTGATAACAAGTCTTGCCATGGCAGCATCAAAAGCTTGATTAAATTCGACACTTGACACTTGACTTTGGGCAGCTGTTGCATAGAAAAACAATAAACAACACAAACAATATGAAACTATAGACGATATCTTGACCATTTTTTTTTGATTCTGTTCATACACTCAACAGCTTCAATCATAATTGTGAAAAACAGTTTCGTAATCATTAAAGATGGAAATGATTGAACATTTTTGGATAGTGAGTGGGTGAAATTAGCAAATGCAAATGGGGTTTGGGTAACAACTCATAGAGTTATTTCTCCCAAGTTGAACATGTCAAACGCATCTGGGGCAAGTAGTGGCAGTTTTTAAACAAAACCGAAAACGAATCTTGTAACGGTTGACTGGAAATTTCACATTATCACAATGAAATTCTTTAGAAATCTCTTTTCATGGAATCTAAAATCATACTGCCTTTCCATATTTCAGATAAGCGGCAGCAACTTCCTGTTAAAATTATGTGAACTCTAGCAAATTACAATAAACATTAAATTATTAAATTATTACAATTTTAATTCATTGAAGAAAAAATGTTCAAACGAGGCCTGCACTCACTCTCACAAAACAAAATTTCAAAAACCAATTCTCTACTCACTCCTCTTGTGAATTCTTTTGGGAAATCATTGAATTGGAAATCATCCTCTTGTGAAACATGTTCCGATTTGGAAAAATTCTTTTTTTGCAATAATTTAATTTTTCATCGTGATCGGAATTTTCATTTCAATTCAAAGAAAATGATGCAATCATCATCATCATCACAACATAAATATACAAATAGACTTGCCAAAGAGGCATCTCCCTACTTGTTACAACATGCTCACAATCCAGGTATTTAAATAATATTAAATAATATTGTGTTAATATTGTAAAGTGGATTGGTATCCTTGGGGAGAGGAAGCTTTTGAAAAAGCAAGAAATGAGAATAAGCCAATATTCCTTTCAATTGGATATTCAACTTGTCATTGGTGTCATGTGATGGAAAAGGAATCATTTGAGAATGAAGAAATTGCAGCAATTATGAATCAAAACTTTGTAAATATTAAGGTAGATAGAGAAGAGAGACCAGATATAGATAGAGTATACATGACAGTATGTTTTAGACAATTCAATTTATTCGAATATTTATTGATTGATTGAATATTAGTTTGTTCAATTGACTACTGGAAGTGGTGGATGGCCATTGAGCTGTTTCTTAACACCACAGTTGAAACCAATATTTGGAGGAACTTATTTTCCACCGAAGGAATCAATTTATAGAGGTAATATTTCATTTCCATCCTTGCTAAACAAGATTCACAACATGTGGACCAATAAGAGAGAAGCTCTGGTTTCACAAGGTGATAAGATTGTCTCAGTTCTAAAGAAGGCATTCACAGAGAAGGAGAATGAAGAAGAGCCAGCAAAGAGTGCAGATCATATTCTGAAATTCGCTCACGAATATGTAGCATCTACTGTTGAGGATTTTCTCTCATCATTTGATACAGTTTATGGAGGATTTTCACAAGCTCCCAAATTTCCTCGTCCTGTTGTAATTGATTTCCTATTGAGATCTTACTATGAAGAGAAGGATGATAGGAGAAAGTTGGATATTATCAATTCAGTCACTTTTACTTTGGATAAGATGGCTAGGGGAGGATTGTACGACCATTTGGGAGGTGGTTTTCATAGATATTCTGTGGATACCTATTGGCATGTTCCACACTTTGAGAAAATGATGGTAAGTGATATGGAGAATCAAATTTACTCAATTTAAAAAAGTATGATCAAGGTCAATTAGCAATTGTGTTTGCAGAAGCATACAAGGCCACTAGAAATGAATACTACAAACAAATATTGGAAGAAATTCTTCTCTACATTGAAAGAGATATGTCACTTGGTGAATCATCTGATATGATTGGATTCTTTTCAGCTGAAGATGCAGACAGTTTACCAACTTTTGATTCTAAAGAAAAGAGAGAAGGTGCTTTCTATGCTTGGGATTACCAACAAGTTGTTGATATTATTGATAATATGGTTCCTCATATTGGAAGTGTGAAACCTTCTGACATATTTTCATTCATGTTTGATTTAAAACAAGATGGAAATGTGAGACAATCAAGTGATCCACATGGTGAGTTGACTGGATTAAACGTACTGTATATGGATAAGTCGTTGAAGGAGACCCAGGATAGATTCAGTACTATTCCACCTGAATCAGTGGCTAATGTAATTATGGATTGCAAAGATATTCTATTCAAGGAAAGAAACAAGATGAAACCAAGACCACATTTGGACGACAAGATTATCACTGCTTGGAATGCTTATGTAATTAGTGCATTCTCGAGATCAGCCCTCCTTCTCTCAGAGCCAGGTTATTTGAAAATTGCCGAAAGAGCTGCCAATTTCATTTATGAAAAACTCTATGATCGAGAAACTAAGGTATTACACAGAATTTTCAAGAAAAACTCTGAAAAGGAAAGAAATATTGCTGGATTCCTTTCTGATTATGCAAATATGATTTCAGCTTTGATTGATCTCTATGAAGCATCTGGTTCAATTAAGTGGCTTAATTGGGCATTTGAATTGCAAGATATTCAAGATTCATACTTTTACGATCAGACAAATGGTGGATACTTTGAAGAAAGAGGTAATGATCCAACCATTATCTATAGATTGAAAGAGACAAGTGGTAAGTAATTGACCAGTTAATCATTATTCAAATTACAATGAAAAAGATTCTGCTGAGCCAAGTGGAAATAGCGTCAGTTGTATGAATTTGGTTCGATTGAGAAACTATGATGTAAATAAGAAGGCAGAATATGAAGAAAAACTATCCAAAATATTTGAATTGAATGCCAGTCTCATTTTGGAACATCCAAGTGCATTGCCAGGTGTAATGTCAGCTTTGGCACGATTGACTTCAGGGAGAGAAACTCATATTGCTCTAGTATTTGACAAGACAGTAACCAACTTGAAACCAATAATGGAAGAAATAGTCAAAGATACTGTAGAATCTCACAGATCTCTAGTTTTCGTCAATAAGGATGACGAAGAAAGTCTCAAATTTATGAATGAAAGATTACCATACCTTAAGGATGCCAAGGTATTGAACAACAAGACAACCATAATTCTCTGTAGAAATAATACATGTAATCTCCCAACCAATGACATTAGTGTCATTCAAGAACTCAAATAAATCTAATACTAATTAAAAACTCATGTTATGATAATTTATTGAGACAAACAAGTATTAATTGATGGACAAGAAGATGGAACAGTGAAAACATTTGAATCAACCTTTTCAACCATATCATAATAAGTTTGATCTTGAGAAGCAGTAGGAACAACAACAAAGGTATTCAAAATCCAACACTTATCATTGGCCATTTGTGGCTCTCTGAATGTCCAGATAGTACCAGTTGCTCCATATTGAGTATTTACAATCTTCAATGCATCATAGGAACCAATCTTTGCTTTGGTAACAGTTCCAGAATTTGGAAGACAGAGTGCATCCCATTGATTGAAATCTTGAACCTTACGACAAGTACATTTTCCACTTTGTAAATCATAGGAAACAGTAATAGAAGAACTAATCTTAAAGTCCCAATTAGTATAGGTATTGACAGCTCCATCAACTGTGTAAGTGATATCTTGTCTAATTTTACCAGCATTGTAATCACCAGCAAATGTGAAACCACCTTCGACTGGTTGTAAGGTACTGTTATTGGCAACGATGGAAACTTGATTGAAAACACCCTTCATGGAGAAGACATTTGGCAAACAACAGATGTTTGAAGAGGTTGGAGATCTCTTGTTGACACTTTCGAATTGTTTAACGAAAGAAAAAATAGGAGAAGCATAGGCAGAGGAAGCAATGATTGCAACGATCAAGACTGAAAGAATTGCTTGTTTAAACATTTTTTTTTTGAATGAGAAATTAGGCAAATACAGACATCTGAAATATTTAAACGAAGACAAATGGAAACATCCTCGAACCTTTTACAATAAACCAACTCCACATTGGAAATATCTTGGATTTGAGGAAGAGGACAGTGCAGATAAGATGTCCTTTTATATATTACACTTTTATCCTACAACCTTCAATCCCGTAGCCAAAAAGCATAGAGAAATAGTTTTGGCTGTAGTCAATAGTACTTACTTTTCATTCTTCATAGATACTCTTCTCCAAATAAATCGAATGCATAGTGTTCGTTATCGTCTTCATCATCATCACCCACAACTGTGAAAATGAATGTTTCAAATTGTGACCCTATCTTATCAATATCTGTTGAAGAATGTTCACGAATGACACCAACGTCAAGATATTTCAATGATTGAGTAATGCTCTTGTTAGCAATTAGGGATTTACAAGCATCAAAATCAGAGACTAGGATTGCCAATTTTTCAAGTTTGAGAGTACACGCCAAACTACTGATATTCTTTTTTACAGAGGTGGCCAAATACAATTCTTTCAGATTTGACCATACTGGATTGGCCATAATACTAAACAAGTCTTCCTCTGGTAAGGAAAACTCAACAGTGAGTTTTTTCAAATTGGAAAAGAGTTGATTCTTGCACACAAGTTGAATATCGTAGGAATAGTCATTCCAACCACAAGTTAATTCTTCCAACTGTTTTAATGTGTCAGTTCCCATGCTAGATGTTCCAAAATTGCTAAAACAATTTCTATCCAAATGAAGTGCTTTGAGTTTCTTTAAAACTGGGCTGTTGAATATATCTGAAAGTCCAGTATTTCCTAAATTATGATTGATGATTGTCAACTTTTCCAAATTGGAGAAATTTTCACAATTAGCAAAAAGTGCAACATTATCCCCAAGCTTGAATTCCTGATCTTCGTATGAATCATCATCATCAAACAAACTACCCATCGACTCCTCACATTCCAAATATAATACTTGCAGATGTTTCAAACGAGGATTTTTAACAAATCTTTTAAACCTGTCCACAGTAAATTTGTTATCCAGCATAACCAACTCGGAAACATGCTCCATCAAGACATGTTCAGTAATTTTAAAGAAATTGGAAATATCATATGTAAATTCCAATTTGATCGCATGAAAGTGTTCACTTGCTTCGAGCCAGGCTTTAGAAATTTGTCTCATCTTGAGTGCTTCTTTGCCTCCGATCATTTCCATCACAAGTAGACAAATTTCTGGAATGAAAACCTCACCAAGTAGTTCTTGATCTTTCTCATCCGAATGATCATCATGATCATCACAATTATTATCTTGCTGATGTAGTGTTTGATCTTTGTACATTTTGTTATTTTTGAATTTGCACTTGAAATTATGATGAACCTGGTGAGTTAAGGAATTTGTTGGAGGTCATCTAGATCATGGTCTAGTAAGATAAAGATATAAAACTTCCACTATTATTAATACTACTGTGTACCTGATTTCTTATTGTTTGTTAAAAAATTTCTTCACCATTAAACTTTTGTGTACGGTAAAATTTGAGCGGCAAAATTTCTTTAACAAAAAACAATACAGCACAATATTGCTTATCTTCTCTCAACATGATGAAGTACATGGCACAAACAAGAAGAACATAATGGAGTATTATTATGAACTTTAAAACAAGTGCAAATTCAAAAAAAACAAATTAACACTTAGATGATCACTGCTTCTTCATCTTCGGGTGAAAGGAATGAAAAACTTTCATCCATCGCTTTGGATATTAATAATGATAGGAATAACAACAAACCTCTCTTATCCTTTACCATCTACAATAATTGTTCATCGTCTTCATTAGAAGCTTCCTTGCCAAATACTGCAAGTTTATTAAATTGTGAATTTAGTATTTCACCAATCAATGCTACTGATGAGAACAATCAAGTTACAATGATTGGAGTGGAAATTACACAAGCCAAGTTTGTAAATGTTAGGAGAACTGTATTTGATGCAATTTTAAGTGATTTTCCTTCGGGTTGGATTGAACCAAAGGATGTGGATCATGTTTTCTTTACTGAACATGAGTCAGTTATCAAATTGATGGAAGGAGCTCTTTGCTATGATGATGATGGGTTCAAGTTCTTTTCTACATTGCAATCAGCACCTGTTGATGTAGATTTAAAAGATTTGAATAGTTTTTGTGATGATCTTTTTGGGTTGAATGGAACATTTGTTCTGTATGATGAATCAGCTCCATTATGTATTAGTTGTAAAGAACTGTAACAAGTGGAATAGTTATGCAAGATTGGGAAGTGGAGATATTCCAGAGGCATTCCACAAGTTTAGGATTTATCATTCGAAAATTACTGTCTTGCAAGAGTCTCAGGCCTATGAGCTGATTGATCAAAGTGACGAAATCAAATATTATTTAAGTTGTGTTCAAGAGAATTTACCACTCGTCAGGGTTACGCCAAGAATTCTATCCATGTTTACAGAAGGATTGGAAAAGCTTACAATTTCCAATAGTTTCTCAGAGAATTCTTTGGCAATGTCAGTATATACAGCTTCCTTCTCCAACATTTTGCAATCTCATCCTTTTTCAAATGAGGATCAAATCATTTCACTTATGAATTCATCTTTAACATGCTACGAATTTCCCAGAGTAGATCACAGATTTATTAGGTCAATTACTTCAAAATGTAGAAATGGAGTTTTTGAATGTCAAGTACATTTACCTGAGATATCCGAGACTAACAGGTTATTTAACAAGTTAGGAACTGATGGATTTCTTAAAGTGAAAATCATTGGACAAGTTCCCTCTGGAATATATTTACAGGGAAAGACCTATTTACCGCTTGGAGGTTCATCCAACATGATGAGGGAGAGAAATATGTATTTTTATGACTCATCCTTGTATGAATCTGTGGAGACTATCATTTCACAAATGGGAGAAATATCTATTGATAATTTGCATCAATTATGTGAAACTGAATGTAATGAACCGGAGCAAATCAATAATGGAGAACCTGGATATCTCACTCCCTCTATGACTCATTCATTAATTGCTTTGGGCGTTCAACCACTAGTTCTTCAAACTATTTTTGAAGAATGGTTCAATTCTACCGTCAGTAATTTGACCAATCCAAACTTTTTGCTTGATTTACTAAAGGGAAGGTGTAGGGAAACTCTTCCTGCTGTCCAAAATCTCTCCGAGATACCAGACAACCCATTTATTGAAGACTTATTGCGACATTTAGTATCTTCCCATTTGCAGAAAGTTCAAAATAACCTCATTATTCCAATTGACAAGTCAATTACAACTACAAGTTTAATTGATGAGAATAAGTGTTTAAAAGAAAATGAAATGATGGTTATACTTGGAAATGAATATTTAGAGGATGGTACGATTGTTCTAGTGTGTAATGAGCCATGTCTTTCCCAATCAAATGTTAAACTTTTCACAGTTAGAAATGACGAAACTTTGAAAGTCAAGTACGAAACAAACCATTCATTAGTTATTCTCCCAAGTATCCTGAAGAGTGATAGTGTCTTTGCATGTTGGGACTCAAGAATGATTCCAACTCTTGTTTCCAGTCAAATTACCAATTCATACCAAAAATTGAAAACAGTACAATCTGAGGATTTACAGAGTCAAATTCTTGACGGATGGATTGCTGTTTCTGACAAGGAAGGCGCAACATCCACAAAGGCAATTGAGCTTTCTAATTTATTTAATGAAATTAGGAATAGCAACAAGATTGAGCTTCCTAATTGGTTTAACAGCTGTCTAATTCCATCTCTAGATATTTGGCAAAATTCAGATTGGACCAACTAGAAAAAATAGAAAGCAAATTAAATGGATATAAGAAGAATCTTGCAGATCAACAGAAAGAGCAGGATGATATTTACATAGTAGGATCCTTATCAATTCTACTCCATGATCCAAACGAAACAGACTGTGATTGGTTTATTGAACCAGTTTCTGATAATCCAACATTCTTTGATGATCTATGTCACAGACTTTCGACTTATTTCAAACCAATCAAGGAAGAATATCACAAATCCGTTCCTCTATTTAGAATTTATTTACAAGAAAGGGATTTGAGATTTTTAGAATTGATAGATTTGACCAATGGAGATACTGGGTTCAGAAAAAAGCATCACATGAGATTATATTTAGCACAACAGCCGAAACTCTTGCTTATTCTCAGAATTTTATTCGATATTATCAAAAAGATTTGTGCTTTCCATGTTAAAACTTTCCAACTCACTTGGGAAGTTGTGGATTTTTGCATTTTGAGAAATTACATTCACAGGGAAAGACCACCAACGAGAAAGGAGTCAGTGGACCAGGAGAAACAGTTCTCAGACTCTTCTTTTATGAAATCAGTTCTTTCTAAATGTTTGGAATCTGAAAATTTTGAAAAGGAATCCGAACTAATCATTGATTTTATGAAATTTTTCAAATTGAAAAATAACATGGAATTTCCAGATAATCTTGACGATTCAAAATCCTATTCAGCTACCAGTGATGAAAGAAAACTTGAATATGCTCATGATTTGATTCAAACATGTCTTATCAACTTGCACCTTTATAGAGATTTCACCAAGGCAATTTTGCCAACACAAGTAATTCAAAAAACATTTGAGGAATTTAAGAATGTTGATGCTAAACCTGTTTTCAGAGCTGAATCTAGAGATTTTGTGGATGGCTCTGTATTGACACTTTTTAAAGGAGATTCAGGAGAAAGTCCAATTAATTTCACATTTTACAAAGGTCATGTTCATGCTCAACATGCCAAACTTCCAATCCATAGGCCTTCTTTAGAAAAATACAATCCAGAATCTAATAACTTGATATCGCCTATGTATGATCAAAAGCTTTCTAGTCAATTAACTAAAATGGAAGATAAACCAGAGAATTACGTGTTTATTATTAGATTTGGAGTTTACTATTTGGTGAATATGCAAAAATCAATCTTCTCTGAAATTACCAAGCCAGAAAATTCATCTGTGTTTAATGAATGTATGAGAAAGAAAGCAAAAGTAGTGAAAGGTCCCTCAGCAGACTCATTTGCTACTGGTGTCAGTGAAAACGTTGTGCCTTTCCTTCGTCCAACCGATTCTCCTGCAAGAATGACTGAATATTCAGTCAGTTTTTACAAGAATGTCAATAACAAATCAACTGAATTCAAAGTGAGATTGGACGAAAATATGAAATTGAAAACCAAAGTAATTAGTGGTCAATTGAGAGTAATTTCACATACTTTTATTGGTAAAAACAATGATATGAGATTCTACATTAATCACTTGCAATATTTGGATGTAAATAATGAAATTTCAGAACTAGTTGACAAATTGGACAAGAAAGGATGGTTAATCAAACAAGGAGCCAATGACACAGAAATAGTTTTAACAAGAAACTAGAATTAATCAAAACTATTCGAATGGAAGAAAGAGAAACCTATCCAATCCACATTAATGGAGAATTCATGGAATTGGACATTGTAAAAGTGAGAACTTTCAATTTACCTCAAAATTCTCGAAATCAAACATTGATTTTTAAGGAAGAACATTACGAAGTTGAAATCACCCTGCCAAATGACAAGATTCATTCAACAAGTTCTTGCATTAATTTGATTAATTGTGGAATTCATTACTGGAATCAATTTATTGATAAGTAACAGTTTTATTCTGTTGTCAAATCATACGACGGTTCTATATTCATAATGTATTGTTTAGATGGGTAATCGTTTCTGAAATCTTGATGATCTTTTTGATTTTTAGCCAATTGCTTGATTGACTATGATGAAAGAATACTATTGTTAAGTATCAAGAATAATGTTCTCTTTAAAATCTAATGTGCTACAAGGTAAAAGTAAATAACCATTAGCAGATATCTTTCATTCTGATGATGTTTGGAATTGAATCTTAATTTTGTAAAAATATTGTAGGATTTGTTATTTGGTCTAAAAGTTTGATTTTGATATCTGATAATGGAAATAAAGATAAAAAGATATCCTTATTTTCTACAATAAATGTATAATGATCGAATTTTTCTCCATCTGGTAGCACCTCAATAACAATCACTGACTTGGTTGATCTATCGACATTCTTTAGAGCTCTTGAAATTCCAGAACAAATTCTTGTAAAGTACACGTACTTTTGTGGAGTATAATCTTCGCCATTGCAAGTGTCTTTCTCATCTGGCCATCGAATATTATCCACAGTTCTGTTGAAGAAAGTTTTTTGAATGTATGAGGATAATATTGGAATAATAGGAAACATTGAAATACTAATCAATTCCAAGACTTGGAAGAAATTAGATGAATAATCTTGCTTGAGTCTTCTCTTGAGTTTGGTTATCCTCTTCAGAGTAAGGAGAATATTACGAAAATCTTTCAGTATTTGATGGTAACCTTGGTTTTCATAATTTTTCTTAGAGCTTTCCATAAATTGATAGATTTGAATCTCAAATATTGATCCAATATATTTTCATGAATTGGAAAGTGATCCTATTTTCTTACTCTTCCTCAGAATTTCTCCTAAAAGTGAATTAAGCATCATTCTATCATATTCCTTATCGTAGTTACGAATATTGGAAAAATTAAACATGTTGATAAAGTCTGGAAAACCAATATCATAATGAATCATTGATTTTGGAAATGACATAGACCTTCTTCTTGGATTATCTAAAGAAGGGAAATTATAATAAAGGAATCTATATGGTTGCTTTCTAAAATATGAAGAAAAACTTGCTAAAAAAAGGCCCTCTTTTTGATAGTTTAGGATGTGAATATTAGTGTGATGTAAAACTCTCTGTTGCAGAGTGTGGAAAATTGTTCCATTATGTGATTGACAGACAGGGTTTAGAATATACTCCCATATCTCATCAGTCAATTCGTCCAATCCAATGTGATTCTCCTTAAAGAAAATGAAACACAATATAAATGCGCTTGATATCAAATAATTGTACAAACGTTCTTTTGGTGTAAACTCTGCATTTCTGGAAATAATAATCTTTTTCTTTCTTCTTATCAAGTTCTTAATTTTCATATCAGTGATTTGGTTATCAGGTAACCATTCTCTAATGCCATCGAGCATTAAACACCACCTATTTTCTAATGATACTGTATTTTTTGTTGAATACGTTTCTCCAACAAATCCATAATCAAAGCCCAAATCTCTTTCAATTAGTATTGATCTTACTCTTTCTGCAATTTCAAATTCATTACCTGGTTTCTTTTCTACTATTTTGGATCTCAACATCTTGCTGGAAATGTTTACATCAAGGTGAATTGTCACTGGTAAATCCAAGTTATGAATATTGAACACTTCTCTCTCATATTGTTTGCCAGCAAATGTTGTTTCAATATAATAATTAACTTCATCCATGGATTCGAACTTTCTAGAGTTGAACTGTAAGATTTCACGTTCTGATTGGTTTGGACAATACTTATCCAAGAGAGAATACCAGTAATTCGAATAGCAAGTGTTTAGCTTGTGAGTATAGTAGTTATTCAGAACAATGAAAAGATCATGTGGAATAATACTACAATTAACTCTAGCTTCACTAAAACAAATTGGACTCAATATCATAAGACAACTTCCTATCCTTTGATTTTGAAGTGCTAAATTATCTGCAAAGTTTCTATTACACAATATTAATTCATTTCCATTTGTTTCGTACAGTCTCAACTCATTGTACACTATTTCACAAACAACACAAGAAAACAAGTTTTGCAATCCACCATTACACACCACAGGAATATAAATAGGATAATCATTATATGATTCCAATTCCATTGGGTATGGCTTTTGTAAATACATTTTAACTATTGTTTTCTGTAAAACTTGCATTTGATAATTAGAATCAAATGTTGGTACTTTTTGAATTAATTTCCTCTTCCTCATTGCTCTGTGAACAAAATCTCCAAAACTCTGTAAGTAAGATTCAATTTCATCAAAGTAAATTCTAATATTCCTAGAAAAGTGTTGAAAACAATGCAAAACAGATTGCTTGTACGAATCTGGGAGTTCCTCTCCATTACAACGTCTAATAATGATGATCGGAGTGCAACTTTCACCCTTCAATTTCTTTAATTTATATTGAATATCGACTAATTGTGCCTGTCTATATTGATGAATAGTAAGATTGTGAACATCTTTATCCTCCACAATAATTGTGGTCGAGATGATCATCATTGATTGAAGTGTATTATTATTGGGTATTAATTCTTCCTGTTCTTCTTCGTGATGACAATATTCTTTACCCTGCAAAATGTGTTCCATTTGTGATGACATTTTTTTTCTGATTGAGATGGTTGGAGGGAAATTGGTT
>NW_003163284.1:98924-104166 GCF_000004985.1 Naegleria gruberi
TGCCAGATTGTTTAATCGTTTTTTGAAATTGCCAACAATTACAAGATCAGTTATTTAGCAGATGCAAATATTAAATCCAACAACACAGAAAGTACTGATTCTGTGTGTATCTATAATGCTGAGATAGAGATTGGGATGTTACTTTCAAGACATTCCTCCAATAATTTGTGTTGAATAGTCAAGGACTAATTTTTGATCTCCATTTACTCTAGTGTAGTGTTGCTAAACAATTCCAATTCCAATATCCGAGTGTATCCGATTTAATAATCCTCTGAAATGAATAAAAATTACCAAAATGACGAGAAATTCATATTCTTGTTGGTATTTTTTTTTATTTTGAAAATAAAAATTACAAAAAAATGGATTTAACGGAAGAGGAACATTTTTCTACCTTTGCCAAACTTTCCCACTTTCTCATCACCTATGAAACATGTTTTAATATTCGGAGGAGGCAACAAGTCAAATTTTGAGGAAAAACTTGTTGATTTCTTCATATTCAATCATTTTGAAACAACCATTCCGGAGGAGTGGAGAAGTGATTTGATGAATATGAGTACGAGAGAATTAATGGACATGTCTCAATTCTCCAATATTGAAAATATTAAAAATCAAAAATTGAAGGAATTTGTGGAGGCTTGTAGAGATTTGTTTGTTTCGGAAAAGATTACTTCTCCAACGGGTCAACAAGATAATAAAAAGAAGAAGAAATTAAAGAGTTTGGAAAAGGGATTAAATCCTAAAAAGAAATATGAAATTGAAAGGCTGAGTAAATGTATTAGAGATTTGTCCAAGACAAGTAATTGTAATAGTATTTGTGATATTGGAGGAGGACAAGGTTATTTGAGTCAGAAAATATTGATTGACCAATCAGTGGAAAATGATTCTAATATTTCTTATATTTATAATATTGATTGTAATGGTTATTTGACAGAGAATGCAATGAATAGAATTAAGATGGTTAATTCTGTATTGGATAAATATCATCAGGATGAAAAGATGCATCAATGTTCATATAATGCCATTACCTCACATTTATCCTTCTCATTGAATGATGAGGAATTTTCACAGATTGTAAATGAATTGGAAGGACTCGTTGCTACAAATGACGATTTGCGAATGCTCATGATTGGACTTCACACATGTGGACCTTTGGCTAGTTCTATTATCAAGCTCTTCTTGCAATCGAATATGTGTCATTCATTAGTGAATGTTGGTTGCTGCTATCATAAATTAAAGGAAGGATCAAGCTTTCCACTTTCTTCCCACTACAAGAACAATAACAAGATTTACATGTCCAATCTTGGTAAATCTATGGCATGTATTAATCCATTCAATTGGTCTCACTCCAATATGAAGGAGTGTAATGAACAATTCAGACTTAAGAGTTACAGATATGCTTTCCAGTACTTGCTCAATTCATTACTTGGGTATGAAAATTCAACGGACCTAATCGTGAGACAAGCATCTAAAACCAACAGTACAACATTTGGCACTTTTGCTTATCATACACTCCAGAATTTATTCAAAGATTATCCAACCATTTCTGAAAATCTTCCTTTAGAATTGACTTCAGCAAGTGTAGATTCATTTACACAAAAGTACAATGAGTATTACCAGTCGGAATTTAATCCTAATGAACATGATGTAGTGAAACAGGTGGAGGCATGTTGGTTTTTCAGAAGTCTTATTGGACCAGTTATTGAACACTACATTCTTTTGGATCGTTTATTATTCATCCATGAACACAGCAACACTATGATCAAGAAGGTTTATTTAGAAAGAATTTTCACACCATCAATTTCACCAAGAGGTGTTGTACTAGTTGCCATCAAGAAGGAAATTGATGAAGTTGATGAAATTTCGACTTCTAGCATTTAATCGAACTGTCATTGATACTTTTGAATACTATTTAAATTTAATATGTTGAACTTTTTCACAATCAAAAAAAAAATGAATCAAAAACAACTTGAAGAAAAGGCCCTCTCACTCATCACTGCACCTGATCACTATGATTTGTTTTTAGAAATTGTCAAGGAAGGACGAATGAAAAGAAAACCAGTTTGGAAGGGATTAAAAACTGGCGTTCCACACGATTGTCTCTCTGATAAATGTCTCAGAAAGTGGTCTCCACCACCATATCAGGTTATTGTAAATGATGATTACTATTGTCCATCATGTGTATTGCACCATCGGAATAATATGAATAGATTTAAGGAGGGTCATCTGGTATGGTCTTCACATGTACCAAATACTTTTTATTTATTCCAAATTACAGATCCACAAACAAATAAGAAACTATTCAAATTTGGAAGAACACAACACCTTGATTCTCTGAAAAGGTATTCTACAGCAGAATTGAAAGGTTATGACATGAAATTATTATTGCAATTGAGAGGTAGATTAGAAACCATGACACAAATAGAGAATTGGTGGAAAGAACAAGCAGAGTTAATGGATTTGTTTTCTCGATTTTCTGATGAATCTTTTCATGGACTTACTGAATGTTTAGAAATGGATGAAACATCATTGGAGGATTTTATGGCCTATAGTAATGCGATTGAGAAGTCTGATAGGTCAAAGTTTGAGGAGTGGAATCGTCAATACTGTGAAAGGTTGCAACAATTTATAGATAAAAGAGTTTCGTCAACAATTGGAGAACAATCCAATGTTGAATAAATGGAATTGATCAATACACTGAATGTTGACGAAACTCTTTCGTACGAATATTAGCATAATCACAGCTGAGAATAAATGTTAATAGTTTCATTAATCCACCAAAAAGAAGAAAATTCGGTTCTAATTTGTGATAGATATAGAAGGTGGTCTCACAGATGGTTACAAAAACGACAAAAAAAACAAATCAACAATGAATTTTCTCTTTGGAATAGGTTCTGATAACCCAAACTCTTTCAGCTTGTCAAATTTTGGGGCTTCTTTAGGATTAAATGTAAATGATCATCACTCAAGTGCCAGTGTTAACATGAATCTGCCTAATCTACCTCCTACTCCTTATCATCATCCTCCTAATATGATCATACCAAGTCAACCACAATATTACCATCACCATTATTATCATGAAATGCCACCAATGGGTATGAACATGAGTATGCCAGGTTTTGGAATTTCACTTCAAACCAACATGTGTCAAGTGCCACCACCAATGGGAAATGCTCTCGCTCAACAAATTATTGCAGCTCTTAGAAATTCCTCATTCAAAGGAGAAATGTACAATGCTGTACAAACCTATTCTTCATCTCTTCATTGTCCAGTGAGTGGATCAGATTTGTGTACAATTTTGGGTTTCTTTGATTTTGACAATGACAAGTTCAATACTATTATTCAATTGAAACAAACAAATAATATTGCACAAATGAGCGCCTATGAAGCAAGCAATATTATGAGATTGTTTGATTTTGATAATTCTAGATTGAATGCTTTGCAATTGCTCGTCACTTTTATTTATGACAGAAGAGTGGCAGCTGAGACAGTTGCTGGTACATTTGATTTTGATCCAACAAGAGCCAGAAACATTCTCCTGACTCAATAAGGCCATATTTTTAGTAGTTGGTACATCAAATAGATATGAAATAAATTCATCAAAACTATATTTGCAGGAAATCATTTAAAATTTCCAAACAATGCTTTTTGTCTAGGTTGTAAATTTTGTTGATAATTGTTTCTTGATTCTCTTGTCGTGCCTTTTCATTTGAAGTGAATGTAAAGGCATTATTCAACTCTAGACTCAAATAATCATAGACGCGAATAACATCCATACTACTTTCAAACCACAATCTACACTTGTAGATTATATTAAGCAACAGTAATGGTCTGGATGGATGAGATAATGAGTTTTTTGACACTTTTCTCGCTGCATATATTCTCATATAAAGGCATTCATCAAATAATAGATGTGGTAGTGATTTTTCAGGACAACCAATACCAAATGCAAATGTTGAATGACATCTTGAGCTCTTTGGTGGATTTTTAATAGTAAAAGAGTATACAAGAAAGTTGTCTGTGTTGTAATTTCTAATGTCCAACAAGTGATGTTTCACTGGGTCAGATATATTAAGGGAAATGTCTTTGGAAACTTCCTTACACCATGGCTTTAAAGGTGGTTGTTCTTCTTTTATGGGAGTTTTAAAGAGCTGCATAATGGACTCCTTAAAACCTTTTGATGTTTCCGATAGTTGGCTTCTCTCACCCGAAAGTAATTGATTTGGCTCAACAGTGGAACATAAAATTTCCCATGTATCAGAATTTCCGTAATTGTTTGCTATTGATATAAGGACTGAGTCGCTCTGGTATAAAATGTCGAGCCCTTTGTTGTGGCCTGCAATTATCGACAAAAAGGAAAAATCAAAGAATGCCATTTTTTTAAGCAATTCTTAATTCATTCATATTGGAAAATTCACCATTAGTGAATTTTATTGATGATCACTAAGATTTTTTTCCTTAATGATCGGAATGACGATATTGCTGATAAAATAAATGATAAAGTGAAAGTTCCAGAACTCAAATTAAGTGGAAAATTTCCAATCACCATTACACAAGATGAGAACTTGAAGATTATGATGAAGACAACAACAACTAGTGGTGAATGTTTCAACAATACACCTTACTGATAAGGAACCAACAACAATGGAAAAACAATTAGACACAACAATTAACAATTGAAGTAATTAGAGGCTTAACATTCTCATCCACTGAAAAATCAAATGAAACAATATCCAGTGCCACCAATTCACTTTGGAAAGGAAAAATCCAGGACAACATTTGCACGATAAGAATGAGATAGCTCAATTTTTATTGATCTACTTGTTCAGTTAGCAAATCTGATAAAACTGCAACCTTATTCACAACGATATCAACCCCAAAATATGATAGATACTACTTGTTTATCGATTATGATTCTAATAAATTCTAGGACTGTAGATTGATACAACAACAGAAGAAACAAACAAATTAATCAACAAATTAGGAAGATATTTGTAAAGTTTGGAAATCTAATTGGTTACTCCCTCCCACAATTTATCCGAAATGGTTAACTATCATAACCATCACTTAGCGTGATAAGGAAACAAAAGAAAATGTTCGACAATCATCGAGTCTTTTACCCACTCCAGAGCAGGCTCTTTCGAATCCTCTTCCTTCTCCTTCCACTTTTATTTTACTGTTCATGTGAAATTATGAAAATCACAAGTGAATTGACTAGATCAAATACTCAACAAATGATGAATAG
>NW_003163284.1:104391-149108 GCF_000004985.1 Naegleria gruberi
TTTATATCATCTCTCAATAATGGTACTGTTAAAACAATTGGAATAACTTTTGTAATAATGGCATCTGACAATAATTTTTGTGATTTCCACATGACAACACTGTATGATTCATTGATTAATTATGAATTATTCTTTGTAAAACATCAGGCTGTGGCAAATGTGGTTTTGTCCTGTCAAAAGACAAATGGAACTAATTTATTTGAGGAGAGAGCTGACATTTCACATTTATACTTTCAAAAGTTGGTATTCTATATGATTGTAATGAAGAGTTGCTCACCCATGTCCTTATCATTGATTCAAAGTCAATGGTCATCTGTAGGATTTTTTATTCAGTCATTTACAGAAAAGTCCAGTTGTTTAAACGAAACTCAACCTTCTATATTTGGAAATGTACTAATTGACAGCTCCCACATTTCAAATTCTGTAATATTTTTCAAATACTCTAATCTGATTAGGTTGAATTATGTTTCCATCATGGAGATTGTGCATTGTCTTTTAGTTTCTCTGAAAAATTACTCGCCACAAATATCCTATTCGATTCCACAGGAATGTTCTTCACTGAGAGAGTGAAACAACTACATTTCTCCAATTACCAAAGTATTGGTAGGACCTCAAGAACATACTTGACAGCATTTGGTAGAATTGTGATGAAAAACTCCATTTTCAGAGATTATGTCTATAACTTTCCATCACTCATTATTGAGAATGGAAATGTTGCTCAATTGAGTGAAATAGTTGCTTTATCCAATACTATTTGGGCTTCTTTTAGATATATTGATAATTTTTCTTTAAAGAATGTCAAAGTGACTGGAAATCAAATTGTGAATGTCAAAATGACATCTGATAGTCCAATAACAATTACTAATTGCAATCAGATTACAATTGCTGACTCTTTCTTCAACAAGAACGTTGGATACATTGGAGGGAGTATCCTAATTAATGAATATATCAATATTGACCTGTTTAACAACACCTTTACAAATTGTAAATCTTTTAAAAAAGGAGGAGCCCTCAATATTGAAAACTATCAACAATCATCACTCATTACTCAAAGTACTATCAATATCATGAGCAATACCTTTGAAAATAATTGGAGCTCAACTGTTGGAGGTGCCATTTCAATTTTAACAGCCAATCAACTCTATGTGAAAAATAACATTTTCAAAAGAAATGCTGCAAACTCTGCAGGTGGAGCATTTGCCATCACGACACATGTCATTAAAGGAGAGTTGGAATCGTACTTTGAAGATAACAGTGTCACTGGCTCATTTCATTCCTTGAATAATTCACAATACTCCTCTGATTCGAATCTTTATTTGATGGGAGCTGGTGGAGCTTGTTTGATTCTAAATATGCCGCAGTTTAGTTTTGTCATATCTAGATCTGTATTTGTGGGAAATGAGGCTGAGAAAGGAGGAGCTGTTGCATGTGGAGCTGACTCGTTGAAAACATCTAAACAGTTAGTTCAAGAATGCAAATTTAGTGAAAATAGAGCTTCCAAAATAGGAAATGCTATTTATTTTATTAGACCACAAAGTGTAAACGTAATTGATCAGGAAGTGAGTGGAGATCAAGAGTTATTCTCCTCAACTCCTACAGTTTTTGAAATTTTAGAAATGCAACCAAATATAGTATTCCCTGGACAATCAATTTCCTTAACAGTATATTTGGAGAATGTTTTTGGAAATGTTGTGAATGTCACTACTCAAAATATAATGTTCAGTGCTCAGGATGTTTTTGAAACTTTCCTTAGATATTCACCAAACAGTAATTCCTCATTATTATTTACTCCCTATGCCAAAACAAGTAATGTCAAAGATTCTGTTCAGAATTTAACACTTTACTCTGAAGATGGTCGATTGAGTAGAGTTTTATCCTTCACACTAACTGATTGTCCTTCGGGGTTTATCATGGAAAAGACAGTTTTCAACTCATTGTTGGTATACGAATGTAAAATTGACACTCGACTGAATGTCAAGTTACTAATTGGTCTCATTGTTCCTCTTGGACTCATTGTCTTGGTGATTGGTATCATAATCGGCTTGCTGACCTTCTTAATTATCAGATTTGTCTTTGCACAATTGAAAATGTTAAGAGAAAAACAAAAAGCAGAAAAAAGTTTGGAAATGCGAATAATTGACAAGAAGGTCATTTTCAATTCTTTTGAAAATACATCACATAATGATTTATCAATTCCATTAATTGATGATTCAGCTGAAAAGGAAAAGAAACCATCTTTTATTATTCCAATAGAAAGTATTGAAATTATTCGAAAGCTGGCTGAAGGTGGTTTGGGAATTATTTATCTTGGTAAATTGTGGAAGAAAATTAACATTGCCATCAAATTATTGAAATCAGACGAGCAAGATGATGAATTTGAACAGGAAGTTTCACTTCTGAGCTCTTTAAGACATGACAATATTGTGACATTTTATGGAATTTGTGTCACTGATCAAGGAAAGTACATGATAACAGAGTTTGTGGAGAAGGGATCGCTCGATAGGACTCTATACAAGGCAAGAATAGGTGAAATTGATTTGTCTCTCCATCAAAAGATTTCCATTCTCATAGCTACAGCCAAGGGAATCGAATATCTTCATTCATTAACCCCAGTAGTTGTGCATCGTGATTTGGTAAGTTTCTTAATTACAGTGGAATAATTAGTAATTGTCAACAGAAACCTGGAAATATCCTACTAGACGATAAGAATATTGCCAAGATTTGTGATTTTGGCTTGTCAAGAGTTGTGTCAACCACAACAATGCAAAGTGTCATGACTACCAATTTGGGAACTTTATTCTATTGTCCAAGGTATGTTGTTTTTTGTTAACATTTGTTGACATTTTTGAAAGTGAGGTGATTGAGGGACCAACTGAAACAAATTTGGCCTCTAAACAAACAGCTACAAAGATAGATGTCTATAGTTTTGCAATTATCATGTGGGAAGTTTTTTTCGAGCTGGTTCCTTACTCTACAAATGTCGAAAAATTGATTCCACAATTTGAAATTTCCAAGCAAGAGGAAGAAGCTCTCAAAATTAATGGTTTCAACATTCCATATTATGTAGTGAAGGGTGTGAGACCATTTATTCCTTTCAAAACTGATGAGCAAATACGAAAGTGGCTGGAACTCTACATGCCAAACGAATTGAAAAATTCAGAAATTATTCTAATTGTTAAGACTTATTTCACAATAATGAAACAAGCATGGTCTCACAATGCCACAAAAAGACCTACCATCGATTCAGTTCGATCAGAATTGGAACAATTGGAAGAATTGTTAAGAATCTAATTTCAGAAAATTATTAAATTAATGTAAATTCAGACAATGGAGGGAATATTTAACTTGGTTGCCTTTTATAAAAAGCGAGCCTCTCTTGAAATAAACTCTCCTCTGAAATATCAGAATTATTCAGATCAAAAACATTCATTTTGTCCATTCCACATTGTTTGAAATACACTCGAAATTCCACTTCCAATTTTTCTTACTAGATTATTCATACCAATCTGATCGAGTGAAATATAGAGTGATTCATCGACATGGCTTACAGAAGGATCTGTCAATTTGGTTGAGTCAATTTCTAATAGTTTTTCACTCAATCCCTCAAAATATCATTCCACTCGAACAGTGGTTGGAGAAGGGTTTTTCAATATTATGGTGGATAATTTCCATATTAGATGAATTGAGGTCTATGTTTTATAATTTCATTTCAAAAGGAGAGGTTGTTGGATAGGCTACTCCAATATTATTAGGAGTGGTTCTCGAGTTGTATAATAAAATATTCATTTCTTCCCTGCTTGAGAGAAGAAGTGACTTGATTTCTTCCAGCTCTTGCCTGATAAAGCCAGATTGTCTTTGGTGTTCCTCATTTATGTGTGCAGAGGCTGTTGCAGCAGAACCTTTGTATTTGGAGGAGAACGTCTCTTTGAATCGCTGGTATTTTTGATTGGATTGATAATTTTTTTCATCAAGATATCTAGTATCAGGAATGTAAGGTTTAAAGTTGATTTTTTCCTTGATGCTTGGCCTTTCAGTTTCGGTTGACTTTGCGATGAACAATGGTTTGGAAGATGCCTCTGTTTGTGTTTTTGATGAATAACTGGTAGTAGAGTTGGAGGAAGTTGGGGGTGTTCTTGAAATATTGGATGGTGGTGGAATGTTTGATCTTGGAAATGATGAAAAGGAAGAAAGAGGTCGTTGAGGAAAAGCTTGAGCATATGGATTTCTAAAGTACGCAAGAGGTGGTGGATAATAAGGAACAAAGTTGGGAGAGTAAAAGTTACAATTACAATGATCACAACACAAGTTGCTGTGAGCTTGTGGAGGAATATTTCCATTATTGGTGCCCTGATAATTGGTGTTGAAAACTTGGGAATGGTAAGCTGTTTGAGTTGCATATGTTCTCGAATCTTTTGTGAGATCATCAGTCCCAATAGATATACTCTGGACATCCTTTGGCAGAGGAGGTTTTTCTCTCTCAATAGTAATTATTCTATTCGATTCCCTATTATCTTTGGAAGGAAGATCCAATTCAGTTTCGTGAACAATTTCTATTTTTCTTTCTGTTCTAATTGGAATCTCGATAACTCTTTCCATATTTCGTTCAACTATTGGTTCCGATATCATCTGCTCTGCTTTCTTAATGATAGGTTTTGGCTCTTTTTCAGGAATTATTGTCTCTTTCGAGATCTCTTTTTGTTTAGGCAATGGCTCTTCCTCAACTTGTTTTGAGCTTGTTGTTGGAGATGGTGTTCTTGAAGCAGGTATAACAGTCTCTGCGTTTTGTGGCTTTTGCAAAGATACGACTTTAACTGGTTCCTTTTCCACTTGCTTTTGAACTGCAACTTGTTCTGATTTCTTCGGTTCTGGCTTTTTAATTGGTTTTTCTGGTTCAGGTTTCTTAATAGGCTCTGCGGCTGGTTTTGGTTTTGAGGTAGTTGGAATGGTTATTGGTTTTTGTGGTTCCTTCTTTGGAGGAGGCTTCACCTCCTCTTCTTCATCATCAAAGTCATCGAAACTGTCATTGCTGTTATCTAAAAAGTTATCTTCAAACGATTCATTATCATCAAAATCACTGAATTCATCCTCGTCCTTCTTGTGTGTATGGGAGGGTTTGTGGTGATGATCCTCATCGTCCTCAATCTCCTCTTCAAAATCATCAAATGAACTTTCCTGTGTAGAGTTGTGACCATTATCGTTTTCTTCAATTATTTCCTCATCTCCAAAATCTGAAAAGTCATCCTCACTAAAATTTTCTTCCTCACTCATTACAAAATCCTCTTGAACAACTCGAGCAGGTTCTCTGTAGAGTGGTTTTGGTTTTACTGGCTCTGGTTTTTTAATTGGTTGTTGAGCTACAGCTGGTGACTTAGCATGTGTGCCAACGGGATTTGGAGAGGGTGTCTTCTTGGGCTGTTCTTTGACTGGTGGTTGCTTTTTCACCACAACTACAGAAGGGGAAGGATCTTCTCCTCCCTCCTCATCTGAAAAATCAGAAAACTCATCAAGTGTCTTTACATTAAACGAATCATTCTCACTGGATGAAGCATACTCGGTCTCTATAACTTGTTTCTTATTTACATTTGTTGGCTTAGTGTTTTTTTGATGATTATTATTTGAAATTGTCGGTTTGTTAGTAACAACTGGTTTCGGAAGTTCGTCCTCATCCTCATCATAATTTAATTTTACAGATTTTTGTGATCGTTGAGAGCTAGAAAGAGTTGGTGAAGGATTGGTTGGAGTAGGTGTTCGTGAAGCAATTCCAAACATTGAATTTACTTTCTGAAACATGTTTCCGAAGTTTGATGTTGAAGAGCCGTGAGAGGCATGCGATCCATTCGAAGACGAAGAATGTGATCGTCTCATCATTGCATACGGATCATTTCCAATAATCGAACCAGATGAGTAGGCATCAAATGAGGCTGCAACTGGTTGAGGCTTTTTTTTCATTTTTTTTTGGCGCCAAACACCTTACATTTCGATAACTTTTATAACTGTTTTATTGAGAGGGAAATTATTTCTTATGTTTTCCAATGGAAAATACAGTGATAGATACAATAACAATGAGACATCCAATAATACTGACCAAGTTATCAATCCACTCACCAAGTATAACACTTGACAATAAGAGACCAATAACAATACGAATTGGAAATAGAATTCCATAACTGCCTCCACCAATTTCCTTTGCACAAATGACCTCACCTACTGCAGCAACCAATCGATTCATTACAATGAACCAAACAAAAAATACCCATCTGACCCAATCCCAATTTGCAAAAATATTCCAATCCTCCAAAATAAACATTGGGATAATTGGCCATAAAACCAAAAGATACTTTTGAATATAGAAAAGATCTTCTGGTGAAACTTCTGGAGGGACATACTCTTCCTGTTTGGCAGTAGTTGCTTCTGAACCTTGAAGGAGAGGTGTCTCAATGGAACCGTGTTCATATGATTCGTTTGAATGATTTGAGATATTGTCTCTATCATCGATTGGTTGAGTTTCTGGTTCCTCTTCATTATCGAAAATTCCACTATTAAGGGCAGCACTGGATTGAGTTTCAGCAATCATAATATGCTCACGTGCATTTGATTCTTCAGGTGAAACAAATTGTCTTTCATCATTTTCATCGCCCTCCTTTTTCTCATTTGATAATCTGGTTGGGGACAATCTATTAACAGTATTCATCTTCATAGAGAAGAAGAAACTAGAAATAAGGGCAATAATCATTCCGATAAAATCATTTGGCCAATTGAATCCAGAACCAATCTTTGACAAGTCTGGAAACCATTTCCAACTATATTGAATTGGATTTCCATTTTCATCCTCAGTTGCTCTTGTTGTTGAAGCCAAAATAATAATTACAGCACCAGTTACAGTAAAAATACAAGATATTAAATCTAACCAAGAGAATTTCTCAGTCTGATATTGCATGTGTAAGAATTAACAAATTGCATGACAAATTCAAAAACATACCTTGAATATAAAAATACCCATAAAATAGATAATGAAAGGAGAACTCAACAAAATCAATTGGGTATAAGTAGATGTGGTATAATAGGTGGCAATTTCTCTCAAACTCGAACCAGCAACAATTGATAATTGATACAAACACATCATGGCAATGAATGATTTGTGCTTCCACAATAATCTGAAAAAACCACCTCCCTCATGTATAACTGTTCTTGCCCTACGAAAAACACTTGGCCTAGCATACTTGTACATCATTCTCGGAGTGTACAAAATCAAAGCACCAAGATTTGATAAACACAACAAGGTAAAAGGAGTAATTGAAAACTTTTTACCTCCATAGTGTTGTAAATATCTCGAAATCACTTGATTAGTTGCCATGATCAAGTGAACTAAAAGTGCCAATAGCCAAAAAAATAAAAACCAAAACGAATATGTTCTGGTTGACCACCATGTTCCGGTCGGTGCTACTGCCTGCTTCTTCTCATCTAGAACATCATCGTGTGGCACAACAGTATGATGATCATCGTTAATTTGCTGATAATCTGTGGCAGCAGAGGTTCCTGTCATTTTCTTTTAATGTAATGTCTGACAATGTGCTGTTTTTGTTATGGCATTTGAAATGAAACAAAATATTGGAAATTCCAAGACGGGAATTTTAAAGCGGGAATTTCCAAGTCTTATTTTCTGAAATTCCAGGAGTTCACGATAGTGGACAAGAAAGAAATAGGTATTAAGTGATTCGACATAAAATGATTGCAATAATGTCGTCCTACTATGTCTATTGAACAGATGAGGATGGATTATTCACAAGGGCAAAGTCGTGCTTGCATAAATTTCGAAGCATTACAATCGAATCGACTTCTTCTTGTTGAGATGAAACAGAATCCTTGGAAGGTATGTGGAGCTCTCGAAAGAATATACTTTTCTCTCTCACATTTACATTTAGGATTATACTTGGCTAGCTCTCTACAATTATTGATGAATGGGAAATATTCAGCAGCACACCTTCTTCCATTTCTTGAGCAACAAGTGGTACAACTTTCACCTTGCTTACAATGAATAGCTTTGAAAGAGTGTAAGGCAGAGAGGGAAATGTTTGATGATGCTGGTGCGAAATGTTCCTCAATTATATCAAGTGCTGGTTCCGTCTTCATTTGTCTAACCTCATTTTCACATGGGCTAAACATGGAATGTGGACATTTATCCATCTCAAATGAAAACATGAGCTTGGAATGAATTTGAGCTTCAAAACATTGGGGAAAGTCCAAATCGTTTTGAGTTCCAGGTCTGGTATTTCCAACTGAGGAAACTACTCCAATATGTTTCATTAATTGTAAACGATAGGTAAAGAATTTTCTCTCCTTGTAATAATTCTCTCCCATTTGATCGTGTTGATTCCAAAATTCCTCCAATAACCAATCAATAGGAGTAGCTCTTCCTGAATGTCTCTTTAAAAACTCAGTTGTGGCCAATAAATCTCTTCCTTTCAATATGACTCCATTCAAACCAAATGAAACTCTCACTCCAGCCCATTTTCTCTTTTCCATTTCTGTCAAAATGTAGGAAAGGTGATAGGCAGAATTGGGACAAAACACAAAATCATCCTCCATCAACATGACATAATCATTCAAATATTTCATCTTGACAAGATTAATAATTGAGTAAAAATCATTCAAATGTTGTTTCTTTTTCTGTGGTAGTAAAACACTTGTGAATACAGACTCAGTTTCCATTTGATCGACAATTTCAATCCTACTCCTTCCATTCCTCAAACTTTCCAAACTTGGTCTATTATTCACACCCTTCACATTCAACAGTACAATACATGGCTTGAAAAACTCTCCCTCCAAATCCAAAATACTATCCAATGTCTGTTTCAAATAGAGAAATGGACTTTTCAAGCTGGCTCTAGGAGCAGTCATGATGAGAAATCGCATCGAGCATTCATTCGTATTGGTTGATGAATGTTGTTGATTATTAATTGGTAGTGATGATGATGGTTGTGAAGTGGCAGATTTATTGCCACGAAAGGAGAAAAAGATGAGCAAGATGATGATTATTGCACAGACAATTAAAATAATTTTTCCTCTCATGGTTCGATAGAAACCTCCGAACTGTGACATGAATTGTGTTAATTGTTTGTTTAACATTTTTTTTAATTGTTGAATAAAAATAAATTTAATATTTTAATATTGAGTGTAATTTCAAAATATCTTTGGATAGAACGAATTCTAGAATGTCGATAGTAGAAAACAAACGAATGCTAATTCATGGATGCAATACTTGATATCCAATTTAATACATGAAATCAATTTTGTAAACTTTCAAAAGAGGTAATCATGTTAATCAGTAAACATTCTACATTTGAATCAGACCAAAAAAACTTTTTAAAAAACAATGAATAGTCTTGGCACCACACCCTACATTTCCACAACAGAGAGGGAAAACAAGGATGTTAACTATCAAAATCTCGAAACCAGTCAACCACAATCTATCGATTCAAGTCTTTACAATAGAGGAGATCAGGATGTATTCTCATTGAGTCAGTTGAAACATGTTGCTCCTTCCTCAAACATTTCTGGAATGGCAGAACCAAGTCCCCTCACTAACAGTAGTCAATCAAGTGGTTTTTTCAATGGAGAAGAAACTAAACCACTGTTGTCTGACTATACCAAACCAGAGGCCGAACAAAAACCATTCCAATCTTCCACATTTGAATCTCCAACATCATTCAAGAGTGATCCTCCAGAAATCAAAGATGATAAAGGTGAAAGCACATCCAATTACTTGTCATCAAATCCTACCTTTGATAAGGTTGACATCACTCCACCCAAAATTTCTGAAGATACTGTTATTAGTTCTACCAATGACAAGAACAAGGACTATGGCACTAATATAGCCTCCTCATCTATTGCTTACAAACCAAGTACAACACCAAGCAAGGACACCTCACAAGTTGTTGCCACAGGAGAAGGAGCCACCAAAACTTTAAAGCAAGTAGGCCACATTATTCAAAGCCAAGCACAAACAATGGCTACTTCTATCAGAAACAATGTAAATAGTGATAATATTCTCAACATTCTTATTAATAGCTTCCTTGTAATTGTAATTGCTGTCTTGTTGTACTTTGGAATATGGTGAATAAATATATTGTAATGATTATTCAACATTCCAAATAATTGGTGGCAAGTATTAGTTCGATAACAATTTGTCTATGCTCTTCGTTTTCTGGATTTAATTCCTTGAGTGGATTGAACTTGCCCATGAATTCTCCCTTGATCGATTTTTGTACCCTGTCGATAATAATATTATGATTATTTAAATAATTGTTTTAGTGATATAATAATTATTATTATTTAGTGATGAACAATACCTACAAGAATTGACAAATAATTTCCAAAACATCTGTAGAAATATCACTCAATCTAATACTATTCGATGTCATGTAATCTCCCGATAAATATTGAAGTAAATATTTAGATTGGCTTGCAGCCTTCTTGGAAATTTTAAACTCGAAATTTTCAGCGCTGACCAGAGTGATGTACTCCTTGTCGGAGAAGTTATTGACTGAAGTTTCTTCTGCTTGCATTTTAATTGAAATTTAATTTTTTAATTAATATTAATGTAATTTTTTCAGCTGCTAAAGAATAATATGAAGCCAACATTCTCAACCAATGATGTCTTCTCCAATAAATCAGTACTTTCATGGAGGTTGATTTGAACTAATATTAATATTCTCAAAATTAATATCACCATTAAGCTGATCAAGTGACCACTGTGATGACGAAGAATAAATATTTATTATTGTCTTACAAAAAAATGTACTCGCAAGGCTTTGGAGGAGGTGAGTTGAGAGAAAGGCAAAATATTGCTTCATCTTCATCAGGTATTGCTCCTCATCTTCAAAATAGTGGATTTGATGATGTAAATTTATTTGATCATCGTACCAATGCCGGATCTAATTATTCAGCAACTTATCAACAAGATTATCAACAACAACAACAATATACTCAACAACAACAAATTCACACCTTTATGAATGAAAAGTTTCAAAACGGATCTTTCCTCTACAATAAGAGAATTGTTCCAATCTTGTTTTTAAGTATGATCCCTGTTTTTGCTTTGGCTGGTAAATACAGTCTTTTCATTCTTACAATGGGCTTGATCGCCATGTATACCTTGGATTTCCTTGAACAAAAGGCTTATGCTTTCTTGATTTTCTGGGTTTCAATGTGTTTATTCTGGGCTAGTATTTATACCACAAGCATCTCTTTGCTTTTTGTATCTGTTTTCAACATATTTATATTACTTAATGGAAGTTTATTTGTTCTAGTTCTTGGTTTTTGGGCATCACTTCAATCGGAATGGTTCAAGACATTCTCCCATGATTTAGTTTTCCTTGCTGAAAGACTTGTCTTTGCTGGATTACCAATTATTAGTATTCCTTTGGTTATTTCAATGGTGGTTGGTCTTGTTGGTATTGGTAATGCACCATTCTATTTGGTTGGCGTTTTGTGTGTCTATGTACACTTGTTTGGAAAGAGAGAAGTTTCATCTTTCTGCAAGACTAGATATATTCAAAATCCACTTGAATCAAGAATTTTGATTGCTTTACTTTTCCTTCTTCCTCCAATTTTCCACGGTGTAGTCTATCATAATGTTATCTTTGATGATTTCTTAACAAGCACTTACTCTATGAACGCCTATGTTGCTCTTTCTGTGCTTTTTATTTCATCTGATCCAGCTGCTTATTTATGGGCTTTCACTGATGCCTCTAATGAAATTTCTGTTACTCAAACAAAGAAGGGAATCAACTTGAAGACTGAAAGCCAAAACAGCTTTAGATATATTGTTCAACTCGTTTCAATTGTTTTGCTTAACATTTGGGTTGAATTTAAAGTTGTTTTACCTAGATATCACCACCTTATTCCACTTTCCAGCCCATGGGACACTATCTTTGTTTTCCTTGTTTTGAACGGTTTGGCTAACTTTATTCTTTTATTGATCTATAACCAAAATTTTGTTGGTGGAAATAATAATAGTAGTGTATCAAGAACAGCCCTTTCCCTTTTCATGATTGGATCTTCATTCTTTGGTGGTATTATTATTGGACTTCCATTTTATTTGATTCCTTTACCAGTTATTGGATTGTACTTTGCTGCTGGTTACTTGTTTACCAGAAAGTTGTACCAATATTTCATTTTCGTTGGATCAGTCTTTATTTGTGCTGTTTGGTTTGTTGTGCACCACTTCTGGTTCTTGAACTTTGAATTTATTTGTTCATTCTTGCCATTCGATTGGTCACTTAGAATGAGCCATGCTACTGTCTTGATGGTTTTATTTGGAGCAGCATCCTTGCTTACAGTTCCATTCATTCTTCCAGACAAGTCTGATTCCAAGAATATTGGTTCAGGTACTAACAAGGTTGATTACTCACTTTCTCGTAACATTGCCCTCGTTGTCCAAGTTTTATTGTTGGCTTTACTTGAACAATTACTCTATGAACAACCTGAAGGTTTCTACTCACCAACTCTTATCATGTTGACAACAGGTATTGGTATTGTTTTCTCAAAGAGACTTTATGAACTCAAACTTATTTCCATTGATGTGGTTTCATTCTTGGTTGCCCTTTACATTTCAAAGATGGCCATCATGCTTACTCAAGATGGTGTTCATGGTACTTTCATCTCTGCATTCTTTACTACTGTTGCTATGACCAGAATTTACTTTGCCTCATTGACTGGTGATAGTGAAAAGATGTTTAAGGAATCTGCTGTTTGCAAATTCTACATTTTGGCTTGTGGTATCACATTGTATCTCACTCGTCACGTCTTGCTTAGAACCCTTGTTACAAGCTTTATTGATAGTAGATTCTATGATATGAATGAGGCTCACTTGTTTGGCTTCTTCTGTTTGGCTTGGGGTGTTGCTATTTTGCCACTTTCTATTAACTTTATGAGACATAGCTCATTTGTTAAGCGTTTCACCGTTTTCCTCATCCTTATTGGTTTGGTTATTTCTATCCTCCAACCAAGTGTTGCTTTCTTCTCATTCAGTGACATTTCTAGTACATCTTTGACTGGAACTGCTGGTATTGCTGGTGACTTTGCTTCTCTTGGAAGTATCTCTGAGTCCATTTCCGATTATGTTCCATGGGTTGTTATCATTACTGTCATTATTTTGTTCAGTTTAGATATTATTTCACTTGGAGAAAAATCTAATCCAATGGTTAGAATTATTTTCTTTGCTTTGGTTGCTATTGGATTTTCTATTAGTTACTCTGGACTCTATCTCTATTATACTAGAATTTGGACACATGTCTTTGTTCTTATTACATTGGTAATTGCATCCTTGGTAATTTATTCTACACATTTCCCAATCAATCACTCATACAAGGCATCATTGACTCTCTTTGCCATGTTTATTATTTCACTCCCAATTACCTACTTGGCTATCACTATTGACGAAGAATCATTGAAGCAAAAGAACTCTTTCCTCAGTAAGGAAGGTCTTCATCCAAGCACATACACCTTTGTTATCAGTGAGCTCACAAAGAGCGCTAGAATTGCTGTTTTAGGTCTTCATTGTGCTTTGAGTGCTCTCATTGCTATTTTGATCAAATTCAAGCTTATTGGATATCCACTCATTAGAGTTAGAAAGTCCAACAAGGTATTGAATGTTGTCACTGAAGGTAATAACGAATTTGCTACTCAAACCATTGATCCATATCTTTCTGTTCCTGGTTCTGATGAATTATCAGTTGTTAACAATGGTGCTGCTGTAACCTGTTTTGTTTTGTGCATTACCCTCACAACTTGGTTGAACCCAGATAGATATGAAGCTTACTTGCTCTTCTGTTGTATCTTCTTATTATTGAATAGAGATAGTTTATACTTGTCTGAATTCAAGGATAGTTTCAGATTCATCTTTGTCTTGTTGGCTATGGAAGTGTGTATGGCCATGTTCTTCATGATTGATACCATTCTCTTCTTTAGTACTTCTGCCACCTCAAGCACTATTACATTTGATACAATGATTTCACAATACTCTCTCAAGTTCCTCCTTTTGATTCTTACTTTACCAAGTCACACCCTCTTTGTGAGATTCTTATTGAGATTGAACAAGCCAAACTTGAAGCCAATTTTGATTTCCCTTCCTTTCAGTATCTTGTCAGCTGTTTTGACAGTCATGTTTTCATTGTATTTGGATAGCTTCTATAGTTTAATTTATATTACTATCAGTGCTGTTGGTGCCTCAATACTGCAAGCCATGATTTCAGCTCAATATGTCAGAGAACAAATTATCCTTCTTTAATTGTATTTCAATATAAAAAATTATTATTAAATTATTTCAATCAAAATCTTCTTCTTATCAACTTGATATTTCCAAATTGATTAATTTGACTGAAAATCAAATATTAAAAAATGCTTGAAGAAACATTTAAAAATCTCGTACTTTGGAAGAATTACATTTCGCAACAAGTAGTATCAAGCCAACCAGCTACTTTTATGAATAACAAAATTTATAAACCTTACATTCAACCACTTTATACTGAACACATTGAAAAGAAAATATCACCCGAATTAATACACAATGCAAAAATTGCAGCTTGTACTTTATTACTTTACGGAATCGGAAGAAGAATTTACAAATCAGGAGTATGTTTTAATTAACAATATTTGGAGTAAATTGGAATTTTAAATAGTTTATGAGGATTAAATCTAATGCCAAGCTAACGGAAAGGGATTTTTCAATTCAAAGAAAACTAATTGGAAGAGTACCACATGTTGGTGATAGTGATAATTTCAGAATTATTCATTTTCCACCATTTTTGAGTCCAATATATTCTCTTTTACCAATGCAGAAAAAGATGAAGCTTAGTGAGGAAACTATCCATGTGAGAATTGCTGGTATTGATGCTCCTGAATGTGCTCATTTTGGAATGCCAGGTTAGTAGTATTGGTATATTTTGAGATAATTTAATCCTTCTTCAGGTCAACCTTATGGAGAACATGTGAAAAAGTGGCTCACTGAATTTTTAAAGAATGAAAAAGTCAATGTCTACTTGTTGAGAAATGATCAGTATGGAAGAGCTGTTTGTTCTGTCTATGTCAGAAAATGGTGGTACTATTTATGGTTGAAGAGATTGAATTTAAGTGAATACATGTTAAAGAAGGGATATGCAGTTTGTTACGAGGGTGAAGGTGAAGTTTATGTGGAAGGATCCAAAAATAAGAACAAATCTTACAAAAATTATTACAAATCATTGGAAGAGAAGGCCAGGAAAGCTAAAAAGGGAATGTGGGCCAAAGCAAGTACAAGTGAATCACCAAGAGATTACAAGAGGAGAATGAAATCTTAATTTTATAATACAATATGTTTCAAAGAGTGTTGAGAACCATTTTCCATAGTTTTCTGTATATTCTATTTGAATGAGTTATTTGAAAGCTTCATCAGGAATTAAAAAGTCTTTTGAACTCATCATTTCATACTTTTTGAGGAATCTTTGGAATCGTTCAGCCAAATGAGTCTTCTTTTCAAAGGCAGCAAATTGTTCTTGATGTACATAGTACGAGAATGCAAATATTCTGTAAATTCTTCTACATAAAATCCTAATTTCCTTCATTGACTTTTTGGAAATATCATTTCTTGATGGAAATAATTTTGTATCATTTAGCACTCCAGTAGATTGTGTATGAATATGGACCATATAGTCAATAGCAGGAACATTTTCCGGAGGAGTAAAAACTGGACACAAATACATTAATTCCTCACTCTCGTTAACATTGAGCATATTTGATGAAATTTTCATTTCTGGTTGTGTTTCTTTTGTACAAACATCCTTGTGAGCAAGAATAAACAAATTGATCTCCAACAAAAATTGTCTCATATGTTCATATATCCAAACGTTTTTATCAATGGAAGCTGATGATTGTTCTGATGATCCATTTTCATCTCCGTTTCCTTCATCATCAACCTTTCCGAATTTTGGAATGGAAATTAATCTTTTTACTTTTTTACAGCTTTTTCTAATTTGTTTTTGTATAATTTCTTGAACAATAAACGGATTATCAAAATCCTCTTGCATTGTTGTATCGTCAGCGGATGATGATGATGATTTAGATTCCCAGCCAAAGAGTTCCTTCTTTTTAGTGCCGGGACGATTACGTCTACCACTAACAGCAGTTGTGATTCCGTTATTGTTGTTGCTCATATTTTTTGTTGTGATTGATGAAATTCAAGTACGTCCTCATTATCATTAAGAATTAAAAAATCGCGCCAACCAATTTTTTCATCTCTCAAGCCTTAGCGTTTTACAGCTTGAGATAGAAACTGAAAAAGAATTTTACGAAAGAAATGGACCTGATTTATTTAGATACTCAGGCTAGTATTCTTCAAAATCAAAACTTTCTTCTGGATAATCTCCCACATTGATATGATCTGGTCTAATAAAGATGCCGTGCTTTTGAGGGCAAGTGAAATATTTCTTCTTATTGACAGAACCATCATTGGTGCCGAGTGGTTCATCCAATTGAACTCCCACCCAATAACCTTTATCAAATTGTACCTTTCCAACAAATTTAACTGTTCCTCTCATTTTCGATTCTTTCAATTCACATCTATTTTCCTTTTCAATTCCTTCTATTATTGAGGGCGAGCTATATTTTTCTTCTTCAGCAGAGAGTGGCTTTGTAGTTTTGGAAACAAATGGATCAATATTCTTTTTCTTCCACTTTCTGAATGTATCATCTCTTTTATCATAATCTTCCTCACTAATCACATATTTTTCAACTTCCTCATCCTCATATGAAATCTTATTATTAGGATCAGTATCAATGACGTGAATTCTCATTCTATCCCTCTGAATACCATATTCAAACAATGTCTTTCCGTCACTCAAACTGGATACTGTTGGTACTGTGTCTTCTTCCTTTGAAAATAATTGTAAATTCATAAATTGAGGTTCTGTTCCGACAATCGGATACAACTTTTTCTTCAACTCTTCCACTGTAATACCCTCATCAAATTGCTTTTCTGTTCTCAACTCCATTGTTGAGTGAGTGATAATTAACCAAACCATTTTTCTTTTGTTGTATTTCTTAAAGAATTGTGTTACCTAGATTGGGTGGTGTTATTTTTTTTAATCTTATTTTAAAATTAGATTTTTTAGAACAATGGCTGAATACAATATATTAAGAAAATTGGCGGGAACAAGATGTTCCTTACATACAAATTTGAAAGCCATTTCGGTAATTCTTCTACCGAGGTGCTTACAATAAAAAAGTTTTCAAAATTAGTAACTTGTGAAATTACTCCTTGCCACAGTAAACTTAGCAATCATTGTCAATTTAAAATATCAGTTGAAGCTTTTTTCAGTTTGTTTACAAAATCAAAAAAAATGTCTCAACAACTAATCTCGCTCCCAGCCAGTCAAACAAAATTCTCTTCCGATCTCTTTGGTGAATTGCTAACAACATTATCCGGTAACAATCTTGTATTTTCTCCCTTGTCTATTTTTATGGCTCTTTTAATGACACTCGGAGGAGCTGATGGAGAAACGTTGACTGTGATGAAGAAGGCTCTTCATATTGCAATCAATAATACTGATATAAAGAGATGGAGAGAAAATACAATGAAGGGATATGTGAAAGATACAATGTCTCTTGTCAAGAATAATCCTGATATGATTTCAATGGCTAATAGAATTTTCTTGGAACAATCGTCTATGATATTGGAAGATTATAAGAGCTGGGTCGAAAATACTTTTGAAGTTTCTGTTCAATTGAGTAATTTTGTTGGAAATTCGAATGAAGAAAGGTTGAAAATCAATGAGTGGGTTGAAAAACAAACTAACAATCTGGTCAAAAACTTGTTGTCTAGTTCTAGTATTGATTCATCAACTGTGATTGTGTTGGTGAATTGTATATATTTCCTTGGAAAATGGAAAACCACTTTCAATGTGTCTGAAACTCTTTCAAATCAAGTTTTTAGAACAGTTAATGGAGACACTAATTCAGCAACATTAATGAATATGCGAAATAAGCAAATATTATATGGAGAGAATTCACAAGTTAAATATGTTAATCTTCCTTATGAAAATCCTGGATATTCCATGTACTTTGTCATGTCCTCTGATGATGCTACCATTTCAGATAGCACGGAAAAAGAAACTGAGAAATGGCTGTCAGAACAATTGAAAAACAATTCCCTAAAACAAGTTCTTCCTACACTCGAGAAAAAACTCAATCATCTTACAATTCCAAAATTTGAAATTGAATATGACATCTCACTGAAAGATATCTTATCGAAACAACCATTTGATATGAGTGTTGCTTTTTCAGCACATTGTGATTTGAGTAACATGATTGGAAATTCTATTCAAATATCAGATGTAATTCACAAGTCAGTAATAAGAGTATCAGAGCAAGGAACAGAAGCTGCAGCAGCCACTGCTGTTATTGGTACAAGGAAAAGCAAACCAAGAATTTACAACTTTGTGGCAGATAGACCATTTATTTTTGTGATAGCTCACGAAGATACAATACTATTCATGGGAAAGGTCAATAAATTGTAATGCTTCTACATTTAATAGTCATAAAAGTAAGCTTTTGATTTACATTTCACAAAAATATTTACACAAATTTATTATTTTCAGATTTGATTCAATTTGATTCACACTGCTGCTTAATCAATTACAGTTCTTCTTTCAGCTGATCCAATTACAGTTTTTTGAACTGGCTTTGTAGTTGTGCTAACAGGAACATGAGTGGTTGATGTTGGAGTTGAGTGAAGAAGAGAGGATGAGCCACGGGAATATTCGCCTCCTTCTTGTGGCCAATCACCAATTTGTCCTTCAGTTGTTCCAGCAGTGTTAATTCCCATTCTACCAATAATTCCAGTCAACATTCCACCTTGCTCTCCTTGACCAGCCATTACATTACCTTGAATGATAGTTTGTTCAATCAAGTCATTCAATCTTTCGATCAATTCTCTAATGTTGGTATTCAAGGCAGTTTCAAGATTGTCATGAATCTTTCTTCTGACACGACTTTGAATGATTGGTGAAAGCATCTTGAGCATGAGTTTGTGCTTTTCAGCTTGCTTGAATTTGATATGGAGAGTGTCAACACCAACTACAATTCCCTTAACATAGAATGGACGATTCTGACTTAATCTGGCCTTAAGCTTGAGTTTGATGTTAATACCACCTCTATCGAAATCAATATCCATTAAACCACGATCAGAAATTGATGGGAATGAACGACGATCGAATAAGAAACCAACATCCTTCAAGTGAGCAGTCATACCAAACAAGTGAGCTCCAATGAGGGTTGCACTTTCAGCCAATCTGTCAGTTGGTTTCAATTCTTCATATTTCATGGAGGTTCTATTCTTGACCTTGAATTTAACATCATCTGGGAGAATATCATTGGCCTTCAATGTAATATTGGAAATCTTAAAGTATTGACTTCCATCATCACCTTCAACCTCAATGGCATTCCAATTATTGATGGCTTCTTGAATGGCAACAAAGAGGATGGTTCTGATTTGTTCCAATGCAGATGGCTTCAATTGGAATTTACCTTGTTCATCAAGGAAGAGACGTGAAATTAACTTTTGACTTCTGTCACGAATTTCAGTATTCAATTCATCATTACGCATACTGGTTAATAATTCACGACCATAGGTAAGCATGTCATTAGTCAAGTCCATGTTCTTCTTCTCTTCAAGAACAGTTCTACATTGCCACAATCTTTGTCTCAATTGTTCCTTTTCTTGATGAGATTCTAATAAAGTTGGTTGATTACCATATCTTCTGAAATCATTCATGATATCTCTGAGAACTCCCTTCATTCTTTCATCAGTTCTCAAGTGAATAAAGAAAGCATTAGTAGTATCAAGCCACTTATCAAACATTTCCTTATTAGAGAATTCATAAAGAATCAACTTGGCATAATTGAGTAAGCTCTTGAAATCATCATCTTCTCTCAATCTTTCAACTGTCTTGGTCTTTTCACCTCCTTGAGTGGCAGTATCACCAAACAAGCTCTTAACTTGATTAAACAAGTTGAACAATCCATAGAGAGCTCTTTGATAGTTTGGATCCTTGGAGAAACGTTTGTTCAATTGGACATAACGATCAATGAGGGAATCTTCAATTTCTCTTCTGTTCTTATCATGGCTGACTGGTTCTTCTTGAGTGGATTGAGAACCAGAAATATTGGAAAGTCCAGATTTGATTGTAGGTTGTTGTTGACCAACCATTGATTGTTGAGGAACTTGTGGAATATTGGATTGGTATGGTTGACTAATTCCACTTTGGAAACCTTGTTGGGAGACATCAGATGGTTGCCATTGTTGTTGACCAAATTGTTGTTGTTCAGAAACTGGTCTAAATTGTTGAGCTTGGACATTGGATTGGAGAGATGGTTCTCTATATTGATCATCAACAATATTCTTATCAGAGAAATGACCAACTTGTCCAATTGACTGTTGGAAAGGAGCAATTCCTTGATGGGAGGTACCATAAAGTGAAGTTGGTTTCAACTCTTGACTAATACCAGAACTCAAAGGTTGTTGTTGACTGCTACCAATTCCAGAGTATCCAGAACTCAAAGGTTGTTGTTGAGAGAATTCTGGTTGTTGATAAGAAGGTTGACCAACCATTGATTGTTGAGGAATTTGTGGAATATTGGATTGTTGACCCATTCTTTGTTGACTAAGGTTTGGATCAGTAACTCCAAATCCAGAATATTTTTCTTGAGATGGAACATTTCCAACACTTCCCATACCACTACCACTTGCGAAAGATGAGGAAGGTTGTTGCCATTGCTGACCTACCATTCCAGGTTGTTGACTAACCATTCCAGATTGACCAAATTGTTGACCATATTCTTGCTGTTGTTGCATTCTGGAGAATTCACCTGGTTCACTAAGCTGTCCTTGATTTCTCTTCAATTCTTCTTCAGAGTGAACTTTTGAAGGGAGCAATGATTCTTCTTGCTTGTGTTGGAGATTGAGTGTTGCACCACTGACAGAGGAAACTACTTCAGAGGTGGTTTCATGAACTGGTTCAGTCTTGCTACTCTCATCAGAAACACCCATTGATTTGATGCCACTTGCCAATTTGGAAATAATATTACCAGAGCCCTTCTCATCAATGTTGACTTCACCTGCAAGAATTTGCAAATATTGGAAGAATTCACCAATGGCCTCTCTGAAATCAGCACTTCTAATAAGTTGGAAGACAAAATCACGAAGACCAACAATGGATTGATAGACATCCCTGGTAGCTCCCTTCTGAGAAGTTTCGTATCCACCTTTTTTAAAAAACATCATCCAACCATCTTGTTTTCAATGAACAAAATCATGAAAATACTTACGTTTCACACCATATCTGATATCTTCTCCAAATTCTGGAGCATACTTTTGAGAGAGATTTCTGAAACAAACGAGAAATTGTTGCATCTTCTCATCAGAGTTTCTATCTTCAATGATCAATCTGATCAGATCCAAGAGAATTAAGGTGTCTCTCTGGATTGTCTTACCTTCCCTTGTGAGGAGTGATTGACTGGAGAGAATGGATTGCTTGGCTTGTTCAATACCTACAAGAACAGCTTCATTGGATGGTGGAACTCCTTCACGAATTCCAGTTAATCCTTGGAATGCTGTTTCAGTTTGAGGATTTTGGAAGTGTACTTTGGTTTGACCAGGTAGAACAGGTTGAGTTTCAGTTGGAACGACACCTGGTTGACCAACAACGGTCGGTTGAGTAACTGGTTTATGTTCGACCATTTTTGAATGATGGATTAGTTTTCACACAGTATGCTTTTAGTATTGCTTGGTATGTACAAAAGTTGTTGAAAATAGCACTACGCTGAAGACACTATGAGAATTTTTGTTTTAATCTTTAAAAAATGCAAGATCTTTGAAGATTTTAAACTAATCGAACGAATTGACTATTAAGGAATCTGGAAACAGAAAAGGATTTAGCACGTATTTGGATAATTGGCAAAGTAGACAGTGTATTAAACTGTATACTCCTCTAACATAATGTAAATGGTAATTGCTTTTACTAGGAAATGATTTAAAAGTACAATAAGTGATAGTATTACAGTGATTGAATCTTCACATATTAGAAATAATCTACATTGATTTGTTGTAATGCCTTTACGTTTTGACCAACATTGGTAACGTTACTATTCATGAAATGAGATTCATCCTTGATAGCATCCAAACGTTGCTTTTTCAGTGTCTTTCTAGGTGCTGCATAAAAGGTGTTGTAAAATTTATCCAAATTTCTGTTCACTTCCAAAATTGCTGCAACATTTCCACATCTATTACAATAATTAGGAGCTGACCAAATGGTTGACAATTTATCGTCCCATAAAACCTGATATCCATCCATACATAATTGATGTGAACGAACAATGTGACTAATCTTATTGGTAGCACAAAATTCATTGGCAAATTTCTTTGAATAGACAAATCCAATACCACGTAAATTTAATTTGAAATCTCCAACATTTCCATCTCTTTTATCTTCATCATCTTGACTTGGATCAGACCATAAAAGATCTGAAATTGGTCCCTCAGATGGAACATCTTTAAATCTTTCAAGAACTCTGATTTGATCAAGTGTTGCAATAGAAGGACTCAATCCTCCATGAACACAGAAAATTGAATCATCAATTAATGCACAAATTGTCAAATAATCAAACATGTCAGTGAAATATTTCCAAACATTGGCATTACCATATTTTAGAATACATTCTTGATAAAATCCGTAAACTTGTGTAATTGGTCTTGATTCGTGATTTCCTAAATTTTTGTTATATTTTTCATCATTAAATTCGAAAGTAAATATTCGAAACCAAGCAAATCACATCACGATCATCATGAAATATATTTAAAATAATATTATTAACCATCACATCACCATTTAACAAAACAACAACAAATACCACTACTACTAACCTCTCAACAATGTAATCCTCTCCGGATACCTCAATTTATAACAAGTCAATAGAGAAATAGTTTCCACCGATTGTGTTCCTCTATTCACATAATCACCCAGGAATAAATAATTGGTATCTGGAATTTTACCTCCCACTCTAAACATTTCCTTCAGATCCAAGAATTGTCCATGAATATTACCAACAACACTGACCGGAGATTTCACTCGTTGAACGTTGGCTTCATCGATGAGAATTTCCTTGACTTTTTCACAGATGAATTTTACTTCAAATTCTGATAAAAGACGACCTGCTTCGAGCTTTTCGATACATCTATTAACGTCCACAACTGATGACATTTTTTTTAATTAAATATTAAATAAATTTGATGACAGATGACTTATGTTACAAGTAAAAAAAGTTGAATTGTTAAATTATTGATCTAGATCAGGTTTGGTTCCTTCAAATTATTAAGAAAAGTTCCAACAGAACAGAAAAATTCACATATTAATTGGTCAAGAATCGAAAAGACGACCCCAACTCGGAATTTAAAAAAAAATACAATGCAAAGCCTTCTTCTTAGTAGTTTCACTTGTTTCGCCTCACCGCTCAAACGACAATGAGCACCCGAAGAAGCACACTTCGGGAAGGTTCCACAATCAAATAATATAAAAATATAATTTAAAGAAGCAAAGGAAAATATATTTTTGAATTTTGTGATAAATTGTTGATGAAGTGATAAATTGTGCTACTGATTGGAATTGTAAAATATCAAATCCACAAAAAACCTAGCTATCCATGTACTTTCAAAGATGAGTTAAAGATGAGTTAAAGCATGATGCGAAAATGAATCTGATATTCGTAGATGCTTTTGATAATCAGCGAGGAGAAAAACGCAGATTCAGAACAAACAACGTACTCAAAATGCTAAAATTTCTAATTTGACATACACATAGAGATGACATCTGTCACGTTGTAAGTAACTATCAACACAAAAAAATGAAAGTGGTACTACTTGCTATTTTGTTGTGTATTGTTATGTCTGCCAAGTTCATTGACACACAAAGTCTTCTTCTCTACAATATCACAACAATAGCAGGAGGTGGTTCTGTTGTGGGCGATGGTTTACTTGCTACTAATGCTCAATTAGCAATCCCTGCAGGCGTTGCAATTAGCTCTATTGGTGAAATAATAATTGCTGACTCCAATAATAATAGAATTCGTAAAATAAGTACAAATGGCTACATTTCAACGATAGCAGGAACAGGAAGTGCATCATTTGGTGGTGATGGTGGACTGGCCATTAATGCACAATTAAATAGTCCTTCTGCTGTTTCTATTAGCTCAAATGGTGATATGTATATTTCGGATACGGGCAATCAAAGAATTAGAAAAATCAGTACCAATGGATATATCTCAACAATTGCAGGAAGTGGAACTGGAGGATACAGTGGAGATGGCGGATTGGCCACAAGTGCTCAATTATATTATCCCAAGGGAGTAGCTATCAGTCCAAGCAATGAAATTTATATAGCTGATACCTATAACCATAGAATTCGTAAAGTAAACACAAATGGATATATCTCAACTGTAGCAGGAAGTGGAACTGGAGGCTACGGTGGAGATGGTGGATTGGCCACAAGTGCTCAGGTAAACTATCCATTTAGCGTGTCAATTAGTTCTACTGGTGAAATTTATATTGCTGATTATTACAATCAAAGAATTCGAAAAGTTACAACATATGGTTTTATCTCGACTGTGGCAGGAAGTGGAACTGCTGGATACAGTGGAGATGGTGGATTGGCCACAAGTGCTCAATTATATTATCCGCTTGGTGTGTCAATTAGTTCTGCTGGTGAAATTTATATTGCTGATTATTACAATCATAGAATTCGAAAAGTTACGACATCTGGGTACATTTCTACAATTGCAGGAACTACCTATGGTTTCAGTGGAGATGGTGGATTGGCCACAAGTGCTCAGTTGTACTATCCCAATGGCGTTTCAACAGGCTCCAATGGTGAAATATTTATAGCTGACACATACAATTATAGAATTCGTAAAATTAATACCTCTGGTTACATTTCTACAATTGCAGGAACATCAAGCTTTGGAAACAACATACCTGCTACCGGCGCCAACATAGCACCAACTGGCTCCCCTACTCTTAACAATGGTAAAATTGTATTTGCAGACACCTCTGGCCAAGTGAGGCAAGTTGACCTTACTACTAATATTATTTCTACCCTAGGTGGAACTGTTGGATCTACAACAATAGTACAGGCATTCTATAATCCAACATGCGCAAAGTATTACAAGACAGATTTATATATTCTCTACTCTAACTACTATTTAGACAAGGTCACCTCAGTTGCCAGTAAGGTTGCAGGTACTGGTACTTTAAATGGATACGGTGGAGATGGTAACCTTGCAACAAGTGCAAGATTGAATTATCCTTATGGTACTGCATTTAGCTCAAATGGAGATATGTATATTGCAGATACAAACAATAATCGAATTCGTAAAGTTACAACATCTGGATATATCTCAACTGTAGCAGGAAGTGGAACTGGGGGATACAGTGGAGATGGTGGATTGGCCACAAGTGCACAATTAAATTATCCAAGATCAGTTGCAATTAGCTCAAGTGGAGAGATTTATATTGCTGATTTCAATAACCACAGAATTCGTAAAATTAACATCTCTGGATATATCTCAACAATAGCAGGTACTGGAAGTGTAGGATACAGTGGAGATGGTGGATTGGCCACAAATGCACAATTATATTATCCCCAAACAGTTGCAGTCAGCTCAAGTGGTGAAATTTATATTGCTGATGCCTATAACCATAGAATTCGTAAAATTAACACCTCTGGATATATCTCAACAATAGCAGGTACTGGAAGTGTAGGATACAGTGGAGATGGCGGATTGGCCACAAGTGCTCAATTATATTATCCATTTAGTGTGGCAATTAGTTCAGTGGGTGAAATTTATATCGCTGATACCTATAACCATAGAATTCGTAAAATTAATACCTCTGGTTACATTTCCACAATTTCAGGAACTGGAAGTGGAGGATATAGTGGAGATGGCGGATTGGCCACAAGTGCACAATTAAATTATCCATTTAGTGTGGCAGTTAGTTCAGTTGGTGAAATTTATATAGTTGACACCAATAACTATAGAATTCGTAAAATTAATACCTCTGGTTACATTTCCACAATTGCAGGAACTGGAACTGGAGGATATAATGGAGATAGTATTTTGGCCACAAGTGCACAATTAAATTATCCTTATGGACTCACAATAAGTTCAACTAGTGAAATTATTGTTGCTGATTATTACAATCACAGAATTCGTAAAATTAACACCTCTGGTTACATTTCAACAATTGCTGGCGGTTTTGGTGATGGAGATATGGCCACCACAAGTTTCATTTCAGCTTATTCATTCGAGTTCACTTTAAATGGAGAAATTATTATAGCTGATTCAAATAATCACAGAATTCGTAAAATTACAACATTAGGATATATTTCCACAATTTCAGGAACTGGAACTGCTGGATATAATGGAGATGAAATTTTGGCAACAAACTCTCAATTGAATAATCCTAACGGAATTGCACTAAGTTCCAATAGTGAAATTTATATAGCTGATACCAATAACCATAGAATTCGTAAAGTCAATGCATCTGGTTACATTTCAACAATTGCAGGAACTGGAACTGGAGGATATAATGGAGATGGTGTTTTGGCCACAAGTGCACAATTAAATTATCCTAATGGAATTGCAATTCAAGAAAATGGTGAAATACTAATTGCTGACAATAATAATCATAGAATTCGTAAAATACGCACAAATGGCTATATTTCCACAATTGCTGGAAGTGGAATTGGTGGATTTACTGATAATACTGTAGCAACAAGTGCTCAATTAGAAAATCCCTTGGGGGTTGCAATCGGTTCAAACAAAGAGATTTTTCTTACTGATTCGACCAATAAGAGAATTAGAAAACTTATCCCTTGGTGCTCAGAAAATGGCATTCTAATTAATGGAACTTGTGAATATCAATGTTTTGGAGAAACTAATAAGAACTCAACTGTTTGCTCTGGAAGAGGAAACTGTATTGGGAATGATCAGTGTAATTGCACCACTCCTCAATACTTCGGTTCAAAATGCAACCAATTTTATTGTTATGGACTATTGAACGCAATGTCAAATGTTTGTTCGTCCCAAGGTAGCTGTAATTCTCCTAATAATTGTACATGCTTTAAAGGGCATTATGGAGAAACTTGTCAATATTTTTACTGTAACTCTATTCCATTCAATTCCAGTGCTGCTTGTTTAGGTAGAGGTTCTTGTATCTCATATAATAATTGCACATGTCAACAAGATTATGCAGGCAATGATTGTCAATATTTTTATTGTGGTAATCGTCTGAATAATGATGGTACAGTGTGCTCTGCACATGGAAACTGTATATCTCCTCATAATTGCTCTTGCGACAGTGGTTTTTATGGAAGCAATTGTGAACAATTCGATTGTTATGGCATTAATAATTTGAATGCATCAGTTTGTTCCAGAAATGGTTATTGCTCCTCTCCAAATAATTGCAAATGTGATCTTGGTTATTATGGAAATAGCTGTGAAATGTATAACTGTTATGATATTCCAAAAACTGACCCAAGTGTTTGTTCAGGTCAAGGCCTTTGTTCTTCATATAATAACTGCACTTGTCAACAAAATTATTCAGGAGTTAATTGCGAAAATTTCCATTGTTATGGAATATCAAAAATAGAGTCTACAGTGTGCTCATCACATGGAACATGCTTAGCGTTGAATAATTGTTCTTGCATTGATGAATATTTTGGAAATAATTGTGACCAATTTAAGTGTTATGGTGTTAACTTTATGAACAATTCAGTTTGTTCAGGAAGAGGCCAATGTATTTCGCCAAACTATTGTAAATGTGATCTTGGTTATTATGGAAATAATTGTGAAATGTATGATTGTTATGGGTTGTCAAAAAATAATACCAATGTATGCTCAGGTCACGGTACGTGTATTTCATTGAATAACTGTACTTGCAGAGATGGATATTATGATTCCAAATGTGGTTCATTTAACTGTGCTGGAGAAAAATTTATAGGCCAAAACCTTTGCCAAAATAATGGCTCTTGCACTGGTCCTGGTAACTGTGAATGCCCTATTCAGTATGGAGGTGCTAGATGTGAATATTTCAAATGTTATTCATTTACATCCAATGATCCTCAAGTATGTGGAGGTCATGGAACTTGTTATAATTATAACCATTGTACTTGCTCTCAAAATTGGTTTGGAAAAGATTGTTCAGTCACCACTTGTTTTAGTACACCTTCTAACTCTAGCTCTGTATGTGGTGGAAGAGGTAATTGTACTGATTATAACCAATGCAGTTGCAACATTGGATATAGAGGTAATGAATGTGAACATACTGTTTGTTATGATAAGATTGAAAGTGATAGTTCTGTATGCTCTGGAAAAGGTTTATGTCTATCACCAAATAATTGCACCTGTGAAACAGGTTTTGTTGGAAGTGAGTGTCAATACCATGAAGTATATTTAAATACGTCATCCGCCATTATTTTTTCTTTCCATAACAGTCTAATGAAGTTATTACCAAATGAGAGTGAACAATTTTCGTGTTCTGACATTTTTGAAGAATCAGAAATCGACAAATTTGGAGAAAGTTCCTCTTTCATCTGCCAATGGAGAAGAAAATCATTACAAATTCATCTTGGTTTTGATTATGCTATTGGTCATAACTCTATCATTCAAACTAAGTTTAACTTTTCATTGAGAGTTTATACTTTATCCAATGAAGCTTCATCTCCAACTTGTTCTTTTGGATATTCATTAACTGAAACTTCTCCCTTATTAGATATAGTGATACGTTTGAATTGTGATGACAATTTTCATGGCTTCAAGAAATTGAGAACTGATTGGTCGTGTGATCAATGCACAAACAGCGTTTCATCATTATTGAACAACTATTCAAATAGATCATCCATTTATATCCCTATTTCATATATGAATAGTTTGACTCCTATTCAAGGTTATAAGATTATTAACTTACAAACTTCTTTTTCATCAGAGATTTATTCTACAAAATCCATCAACAAGGAAGTTAAGGTTCAATCCTATGCAAAATCATTACCTCCAAGTTATTACTGGCTAAGTGATAATTATGCTGGAAAGACATATTCATGTATTGCTCATAATTGCATTTTAGAAACTTCTTTAAATAGTTTAAACTCTTCTATTTCTTATTCATTCTCTGGATTTTTCAGTTTATTGAATAATGACCTAAACTCTAAACAAATGGTGAGGATGATTAATGATTATTCTGGTGGAGTTTTAGATAGCGAATTTAATTCAAATATGCAAGTATTTGGTGTTCAGCTAAAAACATATGTTTACTTACCATTAAGCATTGACTCTTTTAAATATTCAACATTTACGAACTTGGATTTTGTTATGGCAGGTGTCAATAGAACATATTCGATCAACTCAGATAGTCTGGTGACAGTTACATTGGTAACTGATGATCCATACATCTCAAAATATACTCTAAGCGATTATTTGGAATACACTTGGAAATGCTACATGGTTTCTTCTTCAAATAGATCTCTTCTTTTGACAGATAATTTATGTTCTTCAATTGAAAACACTAGATCTTATCTTATGTTAGACATTACGAAAATGTCTTTAAAAGAAGGTTCATATGTAATATCTGCTTCGATTTCCTCTACAAAATACTTTGTCACAACCGTTTACAACTATGCAGGTTTTATTGAATTGTTGGATATTTCCAACGAATCCCCTAAAATAACCACAGACTACTTGCCTGCAATCACACCTTCTCATAATAATATTTATTTAAGAAGTGTGGTAAACTCTTCCTCAGAGGTTTCGTTTGCTTGGAACCTCAAACATGGTTATTTGAATGTTGATGAAAACATAGAAGATTTTCTCCAAAGAAACACAATTTACACAAACATCATTGACAATAACGTTGAAATCATTTTGAACGTTGATAACAAGTACATCATTCCAGGAGAATCGTATGAATTCGAATTATCAACTAAAAATTCAAAAGGTTATGCTAATGTCTCCATTTCAACAAGAGTTGACTTCTCCCCACGATTGTCATGCGATGTCGAGAATTTGAAGAATGATGCTAATATTACCAGTTTTGAATCATTGATATCCATTACTTGTGTAAAATTACCATACGAAAGTATTTCGAGTTTTGTGATGGAATTTTATTCACAAAATGAAAGATTGGGAGTAATATCTAATACTCCAAAGAAATCCTTAGTTACTAGAGTTCCTTATTATGCACAAGATGGAATAATTACTTTGGTTGTAAAACTTCAAAACTTGTATGGATCTATTGGAGTATTTAGAAAGAATATCAAGATTGGATTACCTAATTATTTGTCAAATGACAATACGATTATTTCCCGAGTTACTTACTCCCTAAACCAATTCCAAAATATTAAGAATTCTCAACCAGTCAAGATGGAAGTTTCAAATGAAATCAATACTTTACTTTCTCTATTAATTCAAAATGAAACTCTCTCGAAATTCTCTGAGAATGTTGTAAAGCAATTGAATTCAGCTCAATTAACTTCATTCAATACCATGCTAAGAGAAATGATCATATTAACGAAGAGTTTACAAGATATTACATACAGGGTTGATGAAAGAGTCATTCAATTGACTTTGCCCGTTGTCAGCAAGATTTGTAATATTTTAAAAATAACTCTGGACACTTCATCATTATCTTCATTCGCTCTTGATGTAGAAAAATGGTTGGATTGGATTTATTCTGGAATGGACAAAGCGCTTAATTATTATCAAACCAATATTTACAAAGACTTACTTGATAACTATCATTTGCAAGAAATAGAGTCATTACAAAACATTCTTTCAACTATTTATCAAAGTAATTTCGAGCAGCAATACAAGTTCTATAAGTATAATTTACAATACATCAAGCTGACTGGAAGCAATACTGATAATTCAAGCCTGGTGGAAAATATTGAATATTCTAATTTATTGAATGCCAAGGCTATCTCTCTCTCAATTTCCAACTTTAAGGTGGACATGAAATTACCTAATGATTTTACGAACCAAATTTCTTTGCAATCTAAATCTAAACTATTCTATTCTATCAGATCATTTAGTAACACTGGAGCTACAAATCTTTTACAAGAAAAACCAGTGGTTGATCTATCTCTGTATGACGCCTCTTACAATATTATTAACGTCAAAAATATCAATCCACCAATTGTCTTCAAATTCCAAGGATTAATTACCAATAATAAGACTGGCATCAATACTACTTGTATATATTATGACACAACTCTTTCAAAATGGTCTACTATTGGGTTGGAAACATACACCACAATAACTAAAAGAACAGACGATTTTATTTACTTCGATATGGAATGTCGTTCCAGTCACTTATCAGTCTTTTCAGTTCAAGAAGTTGATTATAACTCTCCTATCACACCTATTACCGCTATATCATCTAATAGATCTAGTAGAGATGAATCATCAACCATTTTAACAATTATATTATCAACAGTTTTACCGATTAGCCTTTTAATACTTGTTTTTATCATTATTTTGGTTGTTTTCATGATCCTTTTATTTAGAAATAAGCAAAAGAAAGCAAATGAACTAGCAAATACAACCAATATTGAACTATCAATATCAGACTTCCCATCTGAAGGAAGTATGTTTATTCAACCACTTACAAGCATTTCTTCCAATGGAACTGCTTCTGAATCCTTCAATCCTCTCTCTAGATATTCTAATCTGGTAAGAATTGGACAAGGATCTTTTGGATCTGTGTTTAAAGCATTTGATAACAAGTCCGATTCAGTCAAGGCAATTAAGGTTATTCGATATAATTCAATGGAAGAATTGAACAATTTTATGAAAGAAGGAACTCAATTAATGAATGTTAAACATCCTTACATTTTGAGAGTTAATGAATTCTTTGTGAGTAAGGATCAATTACTTTGTATAGATATGGACTTTTATGAACTAGGAGATTTGGTCCGATTGACCAATGTTGATTTTGACTGCTCTGAAAAATTAATTAAGCAAATAATTTTCCAAATGTGTCAAGCTCTTGATTACATTCATAGCAATATGAAAATAATTCACAGAGACATCAAACCATCAAATATATTTGTAAAAAGTTTGGAAAATGATAACATTCATATCATTGTTGCAGATTTTGGGTTAGCTAAAGCAAATACTACATCTACAAACAATTCTTATGCAGGTACTCCTATTTTTATGGTAAGTTTCTTTAATTCTTCATTAATTATTAACAAGTTTAGTCTCCTGAACTTGGCTTAGGTGGAAAATATTATTATAACACGGATATTTATAGTTTAGGTGTTACAATTTATCAAATAATGACAAAAGACACATTTACATCAATAAGTCAACTTTACTTGGGCAAAGATCAAAATGAAGTATCCAAAATATTAAACAAAAAGTTATAAGAGGATCAATACTCCCAAAGACTTACTGATTTAGTGTTATCAATGCTAACAAGAGATAATTCATCTAGACCTCAAGCTCAAGATATTTTGCAAGATTCTTATTTTGATGATTTAAGAATGAAACGATAACCAAAAACTGAATTACTTTTTATATTCAACCAGGTGTGGATGTGTAACATTTCAAATTAATACTACTGAAAACAAGTACTAATATTAATGAGTGGAAAAGCTCAGGATCATGAAATTTTTGACTTTAAACATCTTTTGGCTTGTGGTAAATGAAATTTATTTAATTTATATCATTTACTCAAACTCAACCTCTTCTTCATTCAAGCTGATGTGAGCTTGGCGGTTTTCCCACAATAAACTAACTTCAATGTCTGAAAATTTACCATTTCTAGACTCTGAGTGCACTTGGAATGTATGCAGACCTTTTGGAATTTTTCTTCTTGTGCCAGTAAATACATAAAGTCCACTACTCTTGATATCCAGTTCATCACAAACCAATTCTAAATATGAATTGTACTTGAGCATATCATTGTGAATCATTCTTAATGCTATGAGGGTTTCACATTTTCTATCAACAGTGAGATTGAATTGTTGAGTGAGAGTTTTACATCCTGAGTCATCCTCATTGACGAAATCTTTATCATCGTGTTTGAGAATTTGTTTAAAGATTGGGAACGATGAAGATTTGTGAATGGATCTCAAAATGGTTTGATCGAATCTAAATCCGAATGCATTATCTTCCTTAAATAAATGATCAATATTTACAATATGTCCAATAGCCATAGTACCAAAGTGATTGATAACATCACCTAGTTCCATCCAGAAAACACCATCATCTTGCTCCTCTTTTTCTTTTTGTTTTCTTGATTTCCTATCACTGGCTGTATCATTGACAGGCAAAAGTCCTGTATTTCTACATAATTGTTGAATCAGATTTGCTTGTTCAGTAACTCTTTCATTGAGGTCTCTTTTGGTTTGGGCTATCATTTCCTTGGATACGTCAGACCAAGCTCCTGTCCATTCAGTATTTCCCCCTATAAATTTGGATAAATAATTGAAAATCAAAAAACTATACTTACATGGATTTCTCAATCTAACTAATCTATTACCCTTGTACTCTAAGCAATCCAAAAGTGCATAATAGTGACCTCCAACAATGCCATCCTCGTTAGTAAACTCATCTCCTAAACCAGAGTTATCATCAGACCCAAAACCAATAGCATTCCCATTATTGAATCCGTTTACAATACAACACCAAATCTCATCAAAAGACAAACCTCCACCAACAATACCCTCTTCAACTACCTCTTCTTCTTGATCTTCTTCGTCTTGTTCGTCATCCTCGTAGCCTTCTTCTTCATATTCTTCTCCTTCCTCCTCATGCTCTTCAATGCAAGAAACATGATTTCTCAAATCTTCAAATTGTGGGAGGCAGCCAGTAAAAAGATAAATACCCAAAGTACCATCTCCACCCTCTACCTTGGCATAATTTCCAAATAATTTGGCGATTGCCTTTTCAACAATCGTAGGCCACAATTCATTTTTGTCTTTAGAATGAACAACCATAATATCACCATCTGTTGTGATTGGTACAAAATCGTCAACAGTAACATATTTCCATTCATTTCTCCAAAAGAATCTCAATGTATATTGTCCCATTGCAACATTGGCCTTGACAAATAGATGGGCTATTAAATGTGGAAATCTTGCAATGGCTGCCAATGAACTCAATAACCAACAATCTCCAAGACTTCCTTGTCTTATATCTCTGGCATCGATGCCATCAATAATAAGTTGTGGAATTTCACATAGCTCTGAAGCTCTCTTGAACCCTCCATAATTATTTTCCTTAATTTTCTTTTTACTGAATCCAAGAGAGGTTTCATTTGGTGGGAAATCAGGATCAACAAATGGTTCAAGTAAAGGTTGTTGTGTCTTTTGTTGAGCATAGAATTGTTCATAATTTTGGAGATATAAATATTGTGATTGATCAATGACTTGTGAAGCTTGTGGAAAACATCCATAAGATTGTTGTTGATTACAGACAGGAGGTTGAACATGGCTGGCGTATGGTTGTTGGACCTGTGGTTGAGATTGACTTGGTACTCCATAACTTTGTGTTGGTTGACTATTTTGATATGGTTGTTGAGGTTGTGGAGGATAGGATGGTTGACTATGTTGATATGGTTGTTGTGGCACATTTCCGTATGGTTGTCCATAAGAAGGAGAGTATTGATTAGCATTGTTTTGATATATTCCTTGTGTCATGACTGGTTGTTGCTGTTGTTGATTTGGATAATATGATCCAGCAACTTGATTAGAAGAAGGATAAGCATATGAATTCATGTGAGTTTGATGTTGTTGATTTCCTCCTCCATACGGATCGTACATGGATTGTTGAGGATTGATCACTGGTTGCTGTGGTTGTTGATGTTGAATATTAGCATTGCCATAATATTGTGGTTGTTGATTTTGATATTGGTTTGATTGATAATTGTTTGATTGTTGTTGCTGTTGTTGATTGTAATACTCGTTATTATTGGCAGGAGAATAGTTGTAAGGATTGTACATTTTTTTGATTATTATTTAGTTTTAAAAACTTTCTCATGTACACACAACCAATTATTTAACCCTTTTTTCATCATGACTTGTGATTTCTCATTCATGGATAACTTGTTTTTTTCTTTTTTTTTAAAAATTAAAATTATCAAATAAGGCGCCAAACACTTTCTTAATCAAAAATCAGCCTTTATTGTTGGCTTTGCAAGAAGACAGAATGGTTTTGATACAACACATACATTGAGGATTTTTCTTTGAGGTCAACTCTTCGCAATTTTTCATTCTCCCTTCACCTGTCAATGGTAGCAAATTGATTTTTTCAATCCAACCTATCAATCAAACCGGCACAACTTTGGGTAAGAAAAGTGAAAAAAACAACACAAAAAAATCGAGATTAAATTGTTGGATTTTCTTGCATTCGATATTGACCACTGTGAGTCACGTTTCCAGCTGTGCCAACAATTTTCCATCTCTCTTGAGGAAAGCAACAATCAAAAACTTTGTTTTCCAACACTTTGTACTTGTACTGCTATTACTACTTTCTAGTTCGTTGAGTATTTCCTCAAATAGTACTGTTGCCAATAGACATTGCTCTTTCAAATTCTATAAGAAGCAACATTGTAGGTTTTATCTTGTTTTTTATAAGAAGAAAATTAAGAATTCCCACAAACTAACAACAACAATACTGCAATCATATTATATTGCAAATTCCCTAATTCTTGTTGATATTTACTTCCCTCTCCAAACAAACAAAATTTCTCCCGAATAACACACCCATTCGACTAATTTGTCCAACTCTACAAACTCACAACATTGAACACAATTTGGTAATATTTGTGTGTGTGCTGTTTCTCATCCTCGTCGTCTCCTCACTCCACACGAAAAAAAACAATACTTTTCGGGTGATATTTCTCCTCTGATTTTAATTATTTAATTGCAATTATTTATATATATTCAACTTGTGTTATCCAATCTACCTAATCTAATACTAACACTGCCACTGCTATACTACTACTTTGTATCATCCTATTTATTTTCTTCATCTTCATTACTCAATTTATTTATTTAAAAACATCACAAATCTTCATTTGAAAATGTCTGCCAAAATACAAGAACGTCTGGCTTTCTTCCAGAGCAATATTAATAGTAATAACAACAATACAACGGCTCCATTTAAGAGTTCGGTAACATCTGTTGGAAGTATTAAGCAACAACAACAGCAAGCATCTTCATTGAGTGTACAGCCAAAGCCTAGAAGTCAAACATTATTTGTCAAGCCTACTAGCACTACTTTAAATACTTCCTCTACTACTAATACGAGTGCAACAAGCAATTCTCTTAGTAAGAATAATATTACTTCCAATCCTACTATTGTTGTAAAACCTCCAACCAAGACTGTAACAATCTCCTCGACTCCTTCTGTTGTCACTACTAACAATACTAGCACAAGGGTAAACACAGCATTATCATCCACCAATAATTCAAATAGTGATTCATCGACAAAACCAATGAGTGCAACACCTTCCGAGAAGAAACCATCTGGAATTGCAGCAAAGTTAGCTCTCTTCAGCAATGGTAATAACAGTAATAGTAGCAATACCACACAACCAACAGTTTCTCCAAGAGCATCACCAAGACTTTCCATTCATCTTTCCAGCTCACCATTCTTGAATGGAAGTTTGAATAATAATACGACAGCAACAACAAGTAATACTGCATCTTCCAATGCAGTACAGGCCTCTCCAAGAGCTTCACCAAGATTGTCAATTGCATTATCATCTTCACCATTTTTCAACATGGAAAAGGAAAATTCGACCAATCCTTCACCATCTACAACATCTTCGACCACAACAACTCCACCAACCACAAGTTCTACCACTCCAAACACAACAACAACAACTACATCGACAGCAAGTGGTAGCACCAGTACTAGTTCTTTGAAGGATAGAAAGAATTTATTCGAGCAACAACCACCGACAACTCAACCACCTGTATTTAAAACTAGAAGTGCAACTGTTATGCCATCTTCTAGACCTTCAACCACACCTTCCTTAGTCACTAGTGGAACAGGTAGTGGTGTTAAAACATCACCAGTTAGTCCTACCACAACTGCTCCGATCACTTCATCCAATGTGACTGCAGTTCCAAATACCACCTCTTCAACAACCTCAACAACTCCGTCCACCTCTTCAATAAGTACTCCTTCGACAACAGGAAATAGTATTAAGGATAGGTTCTCAATGTTTGAGAAGAAAACAGAGGAAAAGCCACCTGTTGTTGGTTCTGGAGCAAAGTGGACAAAACCAAAGACTCAAGAAACATCGACTCCAACAACTATTGGTGCAAATAAGAGTGTTTCTCCTCAAACTAAACCAGTTGAAGAAAAGGTGACAATTCCTCCTAAGGAAGAAAATAAGACTGAACCATCAGCTGAACCACCAAAAGTAGCAGTGCAAGAAACTACAGTTAAAACAAAGGCTCCTGAAACAATTAAGGAAAATCCAAAAGATGATATTAAGCCAAAATCTCCAACATCTGAATTGAAACCTGAGGTCACTAAACCAGTTACTTCTCCAAGAGCAACAGAAAAAGCTGTTGAACAAAAACCTGAGCCAAAGACTGTCTCATCAACAACCGCTACTGCTTCAACTGAAAAGAAGGTAGATGTCAAACCAACTGAACCAGTTTCAAAACCAACACCAGCTACTACATCAGCTTCAGGATCCACTTCTACAACAGGAGGTTCTCTTAAATCAAGGTTTGCCATGTTTGAAAAGAAGGAAGAACCACAACCGGTTGTTACTGCCACCAAACCAAAAGTTTCACTCTTCAAGAAGGAAACCGAAACTAGTGCTCCAACAACTGAACAAAAGGCTGAAGTTGCCAAACCTGTTGTTTCACCAACCACTGAAAAGAAGGTTGAAATTAAGGTTGTACCAAAGCCAACAGAAGCTAATGAAGAAAAGAAGGTTGAAGTGGAAGTTGAACCAAAGTCAACTGAAACAACATCTGCTCCACCAACCACTGCTTCAACTGAAAAGAAGGTTGAGTTGAAACCAACTGAACCTGTTTCAAAACCTTCCACAACTCCAAGCACTGCCACATCAGGATCCGCTTCTACAACAGGAGGTCTTAAATCCAAGTTTGCCATGTTTGAAAAGAAGGAACCAGCAACTCCTACTCCAAAGAAGGAAGAACCAACAACTGGCTCAAATTCTGTGAAAAACAAATTTGCCATGTTTGAAAAGAAGGATGAACCAACTCCAGAACAACCAAAACCTAAATCAGCAGCAGGATCTGTTGCTGACAGATTCAAACCTAAAGAATCTAGTCCAGAGGTTATTACAACTCCACCTCCTTCAGAAACTAAATCCTCAAGCGTCCAAGACAGGCTAGTCAAGTTTAAGCAACCTACTGCTTCAGAAACATCTCCAACCTCTGCTGAAGCATCAGGTACTCCTAAACCATTGACCATTCAAGAAAAATTGGCCAAACTGAAACAAAATTCTGCTGGAACTCCACCACCATTCGGTTTTATGGGTGGTCCACCTCCATCTTTTAAGAGTTCACCAAGCTCTGGTGGTGGTAATGACACTCCTTTAATTAATGTCTTTTCACCAACACCTTCCACACCAAAGGAAAATGTTCCAGATGCAGCCTCTCATGAGAGACAACACCATGGTACCTTATCTTCAGATACTGCCCTTAATAGAGTGAAAAAGGTACCTACCAACAGAAAGAAGACAGTCATTAAACACAATATTGACAAGGTAGAAAGTACCAGAAAGAGTATTGTTGCTCTCGATGTCGAGGAAGATGAATAATTAACAAATAACAATTATTAGGACAATTTTGAAAATGTTTATTCTTCTTCGTCTTCCCATTCGTCAACATCTTCTCCACCTTCTTCGTCATAATACTCATCATCTTCACCACCTTCCCATTCATCCTCATCTTCGTTTTCTTCTTCTTTTGGAGGTACTATTGAAACTGTTTTCGTTCCATTGACTTGATCAAGTATTTGGGCATCATGATTAATCAGATCCTTATTGAGCAGACCATCTTGATCATTCACATAAACCTTTGATTCGTCTCCAATGGTACCATAATTGTATTTTCCACCTCCACTCTTCTTATCATTTCTCAAAATACGTCCACTCTTAATGAATTTTCCACATGAACGATCACGTCCATTGACAGCAATAATGTGATGCCTCTTATTTTGCTTTCCTAATTCCTTTGGTACTGGTAATTTTTCGTCCATTTTCTCAGTCAACTAATTGGTTTGTCTCTTTGCTTTCTGGATATCTTTTTGAGTTTTATTTCGATACTAGCAACCAAGTTTACTGCCTCTAAAATAGAAATCGAATAGTTTTGGTTTTTTTATTTTAATGTGAGTTTACCAAACGTGTAAACTTTCCTTAATGGAAATCACCCAAAATAATGGTATCTTTTGAATTGGTTCATTACGATCTGTATACTGAGTTCATACGAAATTAACCATTATCAAATTTAAATACAAAACAATGTATTACATTGCACAAGCAAAATTTACGGTTACGAACTTTGGGCGCCAAAAATAAAAATTCAGAGACAAATAAAATACCTTTAGAAGCTAAACAATATGGGACAAATTTTGGATAAACCAGTCACTGATAAGACCACTCACGTGGGGAAGAATGGATATGCAATGTTCGGATGTAGTAGTATGCAAGGATTTCGTTTATCTATGGAAGATCGACACAACTATTTTACAGAATTGCCTCGAGTTGCTCCTCCGAAAGTACAACAAGCAATTGAGAGGGAAGATGTACATGTTTCATTCTTTGCAGTGTTTGATGGTCACTCAGGTTTGTATTAATATCATGATTGTGATGATGAGTTAACTTTGGAATCAAAATAATAATTAAGGTGATACATGTGCCGAGTTTTTGTCAAAGAATTTATTTAAACAAGTTTTACTTGAGGAAGTTGAGAATAATCAAAACATGACTGCTTGGAGTTTATTGAATAATGATCAAAATATTGAACAAGGATTTTTAAAAACCGACACAGAATTTGATAAATCATGTGCTGGAGTTGATGACAGTGGTTCAACAGCTACCACACTTACTGTAAAAAGAATTGGAAAAGATAAATTGGAAGTCATTTGTGCAAATGCTGGTGATTCCAGAACTGTATTACATTATAAGGGAAAGACAGAGCCAATGAGCTATGACCACAAACCCCAAGTCAACAGTGAAAAGGCCAGAATTTCAAAGGCAAAATCGTATGTGGAATTTGGTAGAGTAAACGGTACTTTGGCTGTTTCAAGAGGTTTTGGAGATTTGAGTTATAAGAAATACGACAAGTTGCCACAGGAAGAACAAGCTGTCATTCCACTTCCTGAAGTTAAGAGAGTTGTTGTTGATTTGAATGATAATAGTGAATATAACTTTGCTGTTTTGGCATGTGACGGTGTCTGGGATGTCATGTCAAATGCTGATGCAACAAACTTCGTCTTGCAACGATTGATTGAACAAAAGAATGGCACATACAAACGTTTAACCTACCCAGGTGACCCACCTCAACAACCATCTTCTGCTCATGGATCTGAACATTCTGGATTTGATGCACCAGAAAATCAATCACCAACACCTGGAAAATTTGATTTAGGATCAATTTGTGAGGATGTACTAGATCATTGTGTTAGGGGACTTGACAGCAAAGACAATGTTTCTGTAATTATAGTACTTTTCCAAAGAGATGATGACTACGTTCCTCCTCAAGCAATCAATCTACCACCAAACCATTTTGCAAATAAATAAAACTATTCCACAAGCATGCTTGAAGTCAACCAGTAAAGCATCAAGCTCATTGAGAATCTTTGAATCAAGGAGATCAATTTCCTTTCAATACCTCCTCTGAAAGGAGTAATAGTTATTCAAACTTTAATTACAAGAATGCAGTGCGCTCATTTTCATAATCAACTCTGAAAAAAATGCAAAAATCAACTCTTCACCATCAAATTGAAGTTGAAGAAGTAGAGAGGACTCATTCATCATCATCACTTCCGAAAATAGTGCATTCGGAACAACAACCATCTACTACCAACGTTATAGTATCGAGTGCTTTGGCTGGATGTGCAGCCCGATTGGCTCTACATCCGATCGATACCATAAAAGCAAGAATGTAAGTATCTTCATATGAATAATAGTTTAAAACAGGATCGGAAATTATAGGCAGGTACAAATTACCAATCCAGAGCTTACATCAAAATTATCAACTGCTATTTTTGAAGGAGGAGCAAATACGAATGGTGGAAATCAAATTTATAGAAATACGTTTCATGCAATTACAAGCATGACAAAATATGAAGGTGCTAGAAGTTTTTATAAAGGATTGGGTGCATCATTGATATTTACTGGACCTGCAATTACATTGTACTTGACTTCATATGAATATTGTAAGAAAAAATTGTATATACTTGGAAATTATTTAAAGGAAAAGAATGGTGATAATTTTCTTTCGAGGAATTTGATGGGAGAAACAGCACTTGTCCATTTAGCAAGTGGTTTAGCAGCTGAGAGTGTTAGTTGTGTATTTTGGGTTCCACATGATGTTCTCAAAGAAAGGTTACAAGGTTTGTTTATATAGAACTTTTGAATTTACGAAATAATTACATGAACAATAGTTCAACGAGGAAATGAAATCAATCTTACTCAACTCATGAAAATTGTTAGAAAGGATGGATTTTTACAACTTTACAAGGGATATTGGATTACATTGGCATCATTTGGTCCATTCAGTGCCATTTACTTTTTAACTTATGAAAGAATGAAGGAACTGTTTCAAAAACAAACCTCACAACAAACTCTTCCATTTTCAACAACCTTACTTTGTGGAGCTATTGGAGCTGGATTTGGATCGTTTTGTACCCTTCCATTGGATGTAATTGTAAGTATTGAGATAATATTTTTCAATGAATTATTGATTTTTTTCTAAATAATTAGAAAACACGATTCCAAGTTCAAAGAAGAATGAAGATGCAAAATATTGCCATGGAGGAGGATGTAATGTACTACAAGAATTTTGGTGATGCAGTACGAAAGATTATCAAATATGAAGGTCCAACTGCCTTTTGGAAAGGTTTCACATCAAGAATGGTTTATGCAGCTCCAAACTCTGCTTTGATTATGGCTCTGTGTAAGTAATTTAAATGTTTCGATTAAATTATTAATAATGGAATAGTTGAGCTGTTTAAACAAAAGTTTGAATTTATATAAAACATGATTTCTTTATTCAATTCTCAAATCTGTTTTGGTTTTTTACGTCAAGCAGGGTTGATAAATGTAATTAGATGAAATTTTAATGTTTAGGTCGTAAATTGCCTTTTATTATTTCTCGTCAAAAAGAAAAAAGATAAAACCATGTGGCCCATTTAACTTTAAAAGAGAAATGATTTATTTAGAAAGCATTAATCAACTTTTTAACTTCATTATCAGCAGCTGGACCTCTAGATTCATTACCAACATTTGCAATGAGTGAGACATTACAATCCAAAGTAACAATCAAATCAGTACCATCAACCTTGTTAGTATAACCAAGGAAACCAGATGATTCCTTACTGTCAGCATTGTGAACAACTCTGAAAATTCCAATCCCAAGAATGCTTCCTTACAATCAGGATCCTTAATGAAAACCTTGGCAATTTCAGCCAAATTACTCAATCTAGCACTTTCAGTCAAGAATTTAATGCTATTATTCAACAAGGTATCTTCTTCAGCACGAGTTTCGTACTTGTACTTGATAATAATTGTTGGCAATGCACCGAAAGCTTGCCAATCCAATAAGATGATCATCTTTGGGTTAACTTGTTGAAGATTCTTGGTAGCACCAACAATACGCTTGTTGAAGAATTCGAACAGTCTTTTTGAGAGCGAGGCCACTTCCACACATGTTTTGAGTGAATAATTCTTCGTGAGTGAGTTGAGTCATTTAGTTTAGTTTGTGAGGAAAATGTGATTTCAATATAACCTCTGAAACAAACGTGAAATTCGTCTTGTATTACTGTACTTAACAGCTCAAATTATTGATATAAATCCATCCAAACAAACAAACAATTATAACATATTCTATTGGGGTTCAACCCATGCTCGGGTCGTAAACAAAAAATTGGAATACAATTAAAGTAGTGTTACATTTCATTGATATAATACAAAGTTAATCCATTTCTGTAGTATTGATTTGAACATCTGATAAAGTTCCATTATGTAAGGATCTAAGCAATTTAGTCTTAATAAGTTTTACATTTTTGAAAAGAAGAGGATATCTAAATACTTGCAATCTTTGTGGCTTTTGATTGTTTTTTCATCGAATGACTTGGCAGCAACATGTTGCATGATTTTATACTATTCAAGAAATTATTCTTTTCATGATTATAACATGGTTACAATGTGGAGTTTGGTAAAGTTCAATTGAAAAGCTCAACGTATTTTTTAATGAACATGTTCAATATTTTAAGCTAGGCTAGCAGCTTATTTTCTTAGTGATGTCAAATGTTTCATTTCACTAATGTATTTGGCTCCTTCACCACCAATTCGATTGTAAGACATATCAAGTGATGTCAATTGTTTCATTTCACTTATTGATTTGGCTCCTTCATCATTAATTTGATTGAAAGAAATATTAAGTGATGTCAATTGTTTCATTTCACTTATGTGACTAATTTCATTGTAAGAAATATCAAGTGATGTTAAGTGTTTCATTTCACTGATGTATTTGGCTCCTTCATCACTAATTAGATTGTTAAAAATATCAAGTGATGTTAATTGTTTCATTTCACTTATATATTTGGCTCTTTCATCACTAATTTGATTGTTAGAAATATTAAGTGATGTTAATTGTTTCATTTCACTCATGAACTTGGCTTCTTTACCACTAATTTGATTGTTAGAAACATTTAGTGATATCAATTGTTTCATTTCGCTTAAAAATTTAGCTCCTTCATCACTAATTTGATTGTTAGAAATATCAAGTGATGTTAATTGTTTCATTTCACCAATGTATTTGGCTCCTTTACCACTAATTTGATTGTCAGAAATATTAAGTGATGTTAATTGTTTCATTTCACTTATATATTTGGCTCCTTTACCGCTAATTTGATTGTTGGAGACATTAAGTGATGTTAATTGTTTCATTTCACTTATTGGTTTGGCTCCTTCACTAATGTCATTGTAAGAAATATTAAGTGATGTTAATTGTTTCATTTCACTGATGTATTTGGCTCCTTCATCACTAATTTCATTGTAAGAAATATTAAGTGATGTTAATTGTTTCATTTCGCTTATGAACTTGGCTCCTTCTGCACCAATTTGATTGTAAGAAATATCAAGTGATATCAATTGTTTCATTTCACTTATATATTTGGCTCCTTCATCACTAATCCGATTGTTAAAAATATTAAGTGATGTTAATTGTTTCATTTCACTTATATATTTGGCTCCTTTACCACCAATTCGATTGTTAGAAATATTAAGTGATGTCAATTGTTTCATTTCACTTATATATTTGGCTCCTTTACCGCTAATTTGATTGTTGGAGACATTAAGTGATGTTAATTGTTTCATTTCACTTATTGGTTTGGCTCCTTCACTAATGTCATTG